>NC_133618.1:399334536-399634536 GCF_048593235.1 Sminthopsis crassicaudata
CTGGTTGGACTACTCGGTTCAATCCATTCTCCACTCAGTTAATAATTAACCTTCTAAAATATATGTTTGACCATGTCACTAACATATTAAATAAGCTCTGATAGCACCCTTTCACTTCTAGTATTGTTCAGTCATTTCAGTCAAATCTGACTCCTCATGGCCCCATTTGGGTTTTCTTGGCAAAGATACTGGAGTGTTTTGCCATCTCCTTATCCAGCTTATTTCACAGATGAGGAAACTGAGGCAAAAACGGTTAAGTGATTGCCCAAGTCTCACAACTACTAAGTGTCTCAAGCCAGATTTAAACTCAGATAGATGAGACTTTCTGATTGCACCACTTAGCTGCTCCCACTTGTAAGGAAACTTCTTTGTAAATATTAAAACATCATAGAAATGTGAGCTGGGTTTGCTTTTGTTTTTATGACACAGCTGAATTAGATTTCTGAATTCCATTCTGGCTGTTACATTCTGTGATTTTGTTTGTGAAGTGGTATTGGCTGACTTCTAGAGTTGGGACATCAAGGCCCCTAAAAGGGTCTTTGCTTATAGTCAACAGGGAGATTACCCACCTGGTTCATCTCTATCTCCCATCTCTCTCTACTTCCTTTCTCTCTATATAGAGTGGAGAGTAATTCTGTGACTTCTCAAAAAATAAGCTCTTACCCTGAACACAGTAATCTTTTCCAAGTGTTCTCACTGAGTGATGGTAAAATATTACTGGTTCTTGAGGCAGAGCAGTATATCTAATAGTCTAACATTCAAAGAAATATTAATGTTTGCAGGAGAACTGGTTTCTGAAATATTTGGACTGTTAATTGAAGAATTCCATCTGATTAGAAAATATAAGAATTTCTTTTGGACGAGTATCCCACTTTCTGATTTTCTGCTTCTTCTCTTGTATTCTGAGTATTAGGCATCCGTCCCACTTCCCAAGCTGTGGTATAACTTGAGAAGGAATTGAATTTAGAATCAGGGAACTCACATTCAGATCCTGGCACTACTCCTTTACAATTCATGTGATTCTAGGCAAGCCCCTTAGCCTCTTAGAGCTCAGTTTTCTATGTTGTGAAATAAGGAAGTTGAACTGGGTGCTTTCTAAGGTTCTCCCCAGTTCTTGAATCTTATTTTATGATCAATATCCACCTGGTGCTTTCTGCATATGGATAACTAACAAGCTGCCTGAAGCACAGGGTGTCAGAAGGATTCCTTCTGTGATCCTCAGATTTCTCTACTTCTTGAGCCAGAGCAGTGGGGTAGGGCACATTTCATTTAAAACAACATTTATTAAGTGCCAAGTATGTGCAAGGACTTGTGTTTGGTGCAGGGGATTTGTTGTTGTTTAGTCATTTGTAATTTTAGTTGTCATGTCTGACTCTTCATGATCCATTTTGGGGTTTTCTTTGGCAAAAATATTGGAGTCGTTTGCCATTTTCTTCTCGAGCTTATTTTACAGTTGAGGAAAACAGGATTAAGTAACATACTCAGGGTTATACAGCTAGTAAGTGCCAAAAGTTGAATCTGAACAGGTCTTCCTGACTCCAGCCAGGGACACATACAGATAAATACAGTATAGACCTTGCTCTTAAGGAATTTATTATCTAAGGGAAGGGGGGAAAGATATATATTTATACACACATATAATTATGCTGTAAGAAAAGTACCATCCTTTATATAGTTTGTTTTATTTCCAACTTACAGCTTATTTGTACATGGTTATTTGCGTATTGTTGCCACCATTGGATTGAGAGTTCCTTGCAGCCAAGGAAGTCTTTTTGCCTTTCTTTGTATCTCTAGCAGTTGGCACAGTGCCTGGCACTTTGTAAGTACTTAATAGATGTTTATTGACTCATTGGGAGGCTATTACATGGAAGAAGAATTTCACCTATTTTGTTGGATCTTAAAGGACTGGACTGGGAATGATGAATGGGTAGAAGTTAAAGAAAGAGAATCTGCTCCATTCTAAACAAAGCTGACAGAGTTGTCCACAGGGAGAGTGTAGAAAGGGGGTGAATGTCACTGTACCTGTTACTGGAGGTCTTCAAGTGGAAATTGGATGATTACTTCTCATGGATGGGATATGGGAATTTTTGTTCTTTAGTAAAAAGGGGAAACTAGATGGCTGACATGAAGATCCCTTTGAATCTTGGGAGTCTTAAGTACAAAGAAGCCCTGTAAAGTGAATTGTGAAATTTGAGGAGGGGTTGAAATCAATTCTAATTCTGAGGAGAAAGTAAGGGAAAGGGCAAACCAGGGGAGGGTTTCAGAGGAAGAAGCTTGATTTAGGTCTGGAAGGGAATCTTCAGAAAGAGATTGGGAAAAGGGAATGGGAAGACCATTGCAGGCAAGGGTATAGTGTGAACAAAGAAATGTAAAATGAGAATAGCAAATGGAAAGAAATCAATTAATCAATAAGCATTTACTAAGTGTCTACTATGTTTTAAGTATTTAAATACAAAGAAGGAACTAATTTCTGCTCTTAAAGAGTTTACATTCTAATGAGGGAGAAAACAAGTATACATATATATATATATGTATGTGTGCATATATATGTATACATAAAGATATTTGCATATATAGGTATGTGCCTATATCTAAAACTGGATAAAAACCGGAAAATATTATGTCAAAAACTGGAAAATAATGTCAGAAACTCAACATAGACTTACATACCAAAATAAGGTCAAAATGGATACATGATTTGGACATAAAGGGTGATACCATAAGCAAATTTGGAGAGTAGGGGATAGTTTACCTATCAGATCTTTGAAGAGGGGAGGAATTTCTGACCAAAGAAAAATTAGAAAATTTTGTGAAATGCAAAATGGAAAACTTTGATTACATTAAATTAAAAAAGTTTTTGCACCAAAAAACTCCAATATAAACAAGATCAAAGGGGAAGATGAAGCTGGGAAAAAATTTTACAGCTAGTGTTTCTGATAAAGGCTCATTTCAAAAATATATAAAGAACAGTGTCAAATTTATAAGAATACAAGTCATTCTCCAATTAATAAATGATCAAAGGATATGAATAGAATTTTCAGATGATGAAATTAAAGATGTCTATAGTCATATGAAAAAGTGCTCTTAATGGCTATTGATTAGAGAAATGCAAATTAAAAAAATTCTGAGGTACCACCTCACACCTCTCAGATTGGCTAAGGTGACAGGAAAATATAATGTAGGGAATGTGAAAACTGGGACACTAATGAATTGCTGGTGAAATTGTGAAATGATCCAACCATTCTGAAAAGCAATTTAGAGCTATGCCCCAAAAGCTATCAAACTGTGTATACTCTTTGATCCAGCAGTGCCATTACTGACACTGGTTCTGTGTCCCAAGGAAATCAGAAAGAAGGAAAAAGGACCCACATGTGCAAAAATGTTTGTAGCAACTCTTTTTGTGGGAGCAAAGAATTAGAAAATGAGTAGATGTCTCTTACTTGGAGAATGGCTGAATAAGTTGTGCTTTTTGAAGATAATGGAATATTATTGTTCCATAATCTGATTTTAGAAAAGTCTAGAAAGATTTTCATGAAATTATGCTGAATGAAACAAGTAGAATTAGGAATAGTTTGTTCACAATAACAACAAGAATGGGCAAAAATCAACTATGAAAGACTTAGTTCTTCTCAGCAGTTCAGTGATCCAAGGCAATCCCAATAAACTTTGGACAGAAAATGCCATCTGCATCCAGAAAAAGAACTATGGAGATTGAATGTAAATCAACACATGCTATGTTCACTTCTTTTTTTTTCTTCTCCCATGGATTTTACTTTTTGTTTTGATTTCTCTCTACCACATGATTCATAAAGAAATGTGTATTAAAAATAAATTTAAAAACATGCAAGGACACATATATATGTATATATGCATATATATGTATACACAAAGACATATATGTATATACACATGCATGCAAACACATGCATATGCAGGAACATGGCTATATCTCTAAATATGTACAATATATATGTATAAATGTGCATAAATTTGTATATGCTATGTGCATATGTGAATATACAGGAGACATAAAGAGAATAAATACAAATGAGCAAAATGCAAGGCATTTTGAGAGGAAGGAAATTTAGTGGTTGGGGGAATTAGTAAGAGCCTTCTTTTAGAAGGTGTCTTGAAGGAAGACGAGCAACATATTTCAGGCTTTGTTGGTGGCTTGTGCAGATGCACAGAGAAAGATTTTTGCATGTGAAGAAAGAAAGCTAGTTTGGGGGGAATTGTAGAGTAAAGGAAGAGGAGCAATGTACAAGGAAGGTGGAAAGATAAGTTAGGACTAAGTTAGGTTCATGGGTATTTTATCCAGATTGTAATATTATAGATATGGCCATACTCTCAGAATGCTTACAAGCTAACAGAATCAGAATTAGAAGGGATCTTACTTAGTTCAGTCAAATAACAAACATCAAGTAGCTACAAAATGCAATCAGTATTTGAATTCCTTCTTCAGCATTCCTGACAATTGGTTGTCTTGCTTCTACTTGAAGAATTCTAGGCATGGAATACTCATTACTTCCTGGGGAAATTGTTTAACTTTTGACCAGCTCCTGTTGCATGCTCTTTCTTATAAAATCACAGAAGTTTAGAATTAGAAGACACTTCAGTGGCAGATGTTTACTCAAACCCACACCTGAAAGGAATCCTCCCTGTAACATCATCATCATCATCATTCCCTGATGTAACATAAGGACAGGAACTAAATCTGTGCTTTTATTGCTTTATGGAACTACTAGATGAAGAAATTCCCAGAAGAAACATCTCTGCCGGTCAGCACCTTCTCTCCAAGTTATAATCTTAGAACTGGAGCTCTTAACTTTTTATATGTTATAGACACCTCTGCCAACCTCAGAATAAAGTTTTAAAATGCATAGTACATATGATCACAACGAAAACAAATCACGGTGAATTAAATACATATTTTCCCATCCAAATTGGTGGATCTCCCTAAAATGTCTCCATGCATTCCAAATTAAGAACTCTTATACAATTGCCTAGAGAGCTGAGAGGTTATTAATTATCTATAATCATATAGTCTGTATATATCAGAGGCAGTTCTTCCTGGTTCCAAGACCAATGCTCATCCACTATACCATATTGCTCAATACTAATCTTTATAGATTAAAGTCTGAAGAACAATCATATATTATTTCATTTGGTTCTCATAGCATTCCTGTGAGGTAGATCCTATTTTTTTTAGATTAGGAAACTGAAGCAGACAGAGATTAAATTACTTTCTGAGGGTTACACAGCTAAGTGTCTGAGCCAAAATATGAATTTGGGTCTTTCTTCTTGACTCCAATCAAATGCAGCACTATTCTCTATGACAGTGAACATACCCAAACCTCATCAAACTTGAAGACCTCCAGTGAGAGGGAAAGCACTGTCCCCCAAGGCAACCCAGCCCACTCTTGGACAGCTGTAATTGTTAGGAAGGTTTTTCTGACACTTGAATTAAAGCCTACAGCTCTGCAACTTATATTCATTGCTACTGTTTCTGTTCTCTGGAATCAAGCAGATTTTGTTAGATCCCTCTTGAACAACCTGGACAAAGACAGCAGAGTTATGTGGTCCAAGGACATTCTTTGTTAAGCGTGTTGTATGAAGTGTTGTTGAGAGAGAAGAAGAGGGAGAAGGAAGAAATGGGAGAGGAGGGAAGAGGTGGAAGGAAAAAGGAGGGAGGAGGGAAAATAAAGAAGCCCTCTGGGTTGCTATGTGACTAATAAGAGGATACAAGCAACAGGCTGACTTCTTCTCCCTCTTAACTTATCCCATGCAGCAGCCTGCCTGAAGTTAGGGTCTTGCCTGATGGAAGAGCAATGTCTCCTCTTCCTCTCTGTGACTGCTTTTATTCCCCATAAGTAGATGCTGCTTCAGCTAAGGAGTAGCTTGCACAAGTGTCAAAATAAGGTTAATATGACTTTGGATTGCATGCCACTAGACATTACCTTTTTCTCTAATTTACATTTCCCTTTTCCCTGACTCTCTTCCTCCTTTTAGCCTTGTTTCTTGAGTTGTTGAATTGTTTTTGGTCATGTCCTACTTTTTGTGACCCCATTTGGGGTCTCTTGGCAAAGATACTAGAATGATTGCCATTTCCTTTTCCAACACATTTTACAAATGAGGAAATTGAGGCAAATAGGGTAAAGTGACTTACCCAGGGTCATACAGCTTTGAACTCGGACGATGAATCTTCCTGACTTCAGGCCCAGAACTCTACAGAGCTGTGCCATTTAGCTGTTGTATCTTGATGCTGTCTAATAAATTAATTTAATACTTACCGTCCTTAGGGTACTTTTTGATTCTAAATCTATGTATAGCAATCAGATCTTAGTGGAGATCATAACAGAGGCTGGCCAAAGCATACAACAGTACATGATCAACATTTGTTGAATTGAATTGAAGCGAGGAAGCTAAATATGTTAATAGAAATGACTTGACCAGATTGGTCACATGGTTACTTTCTGCCAGCACTGAAATTGGACCCTATCTTCAGAATCTTAGTTTAGTGATCCTTCCATACTGCCAACCTACCTCTTTTTCCTAAGGACAAATTTGGATATGAACTTTTTGGGAACCAAAGTAAAAAGGTAAACACATCAGATGATAGAATTATCATTCTCCAACAAAACTATACCATACAAGTCTGTCTGATAACACTTATTTTTAGGACATCATTACATGTCACTATATTAGACATTAGGTAACATAATGCCCTTACTAGTTGAGAGATATAGTCCAATTGCCATTAGCAACTCAAAAAATGCAACAAAGAAGCGGGAGTTGGTATCTTCTCAGGCTTTCCTTGGTGTGGTCTTCATTTATGAGCCCATCAAACTGTGCTTATAGGTGTTAAAGCACATGGATGGGCAGATAAACAAATTAAACCAATCTCATTTCTCTTTTTTTAACAGGGTTGGTAGATTATTAGATCAGAGAAATCCTATAGACATAGCCTACCTCCTTGTGGACAGCTTGGGGATGTGTGCTAGATATTAGTTATCAGGGTTTGCAATTGGTTGAGCCATTGGAACCAAGAAGGTGTAGTTAAGTGACTGTTGTCAACAGGGGAAAGGACACTTCTGGAGCTTTCAAAGGATCTGTCCTTGGTCCTATGCATTTTTCCTCCTAATTACTTGAATGAAAGCAGAGATGGCATATTTATCAGATAAGTGTATTACACAAAGTTATGAAAATTAACCATCATGTTGTATGACAGAACAGAGATTCCAAAAACCTTTGATAGGTTAGAGCAATGGACCAAATATGAATTGTATTAAATGTAAAGTCTTACACTTGGGCTCAAGAAATCTGTACAAGTATTGGATGGAGACAGAAGTAAACGAACTAAATGCACACATAATGCTTGATACTAGGAACATAAAAAAATGAAAAAGTCTGTATCCTCAAGGAGCTTATGTTTTATTGGGGGGAATTATGACATTTGCACAGATAAGTAAATTCAAGACAATTTGAGGAGAAAACCAGCAGCTAATGAGATCAATGAAGGCTTAAAGAAAGATGTGGACCCTAAGCAACTCCTTAAAGGAAGTTTAAGATTCTAAGAAGCAGAAATGAGTATTATAATATGGAGAGCAGAGGTTAAATGCTCAATTTAGAGAACAGCAGGAGGACAGTCTGGCTGGAATATAAAATGTATAATAGGAAAGGAATAAGCATTTATAAATGTTATGTGCCAAACATTGTTCTAAGCATTTTACAAACATTTTCCTATTTGATCCTTACAACAACCCTGTGAATTAGATGCTATTATTAACCTCATTTTAATGTCATACTCTTTGTGAACTCTTTTTGTGAGGTTTTCTTGGTAAAGATACTGGACTGGTTTTCCATTTCCTTCTCCAATTTATTTTTGCAGTTGAGGAACTGAGGCAAATAGTAAATGACTTGTCCAGGATCACACAGCTAGTAAGTTCCCGAGGCCAGATTTGAATTCAAGAAGACAAGTCGTTCTGATTTCAAGCCCTTCTTTATCCACTATACCACTTGGCTGCTCAAATTATAGGTACACAGACTATTGAGCATTACCAGGGATAATTTAGTTTTAAGTGTAACCTTGCTTCTCAAAAACTCCCACATGTTCAAGATACATTCTGTGATAATATCCACAGCTCATAAGCCCTCATCAATGTTTCTTTTAGCAGAACACTTGAGATGAAAGAAAAAAGACAATTTGCAAAATCACTAATGAAAGAGATTCTAGACTCCTCCTTCTCCCTCCCCCATAACTGAAGTATACATTCTCTTATAGGTTACCATATCAATAATGGGAAAGGGAACATCTTATAGGGAAATGTTCATGGCCAAGGGACATGTGTGGGAGTAGCACATGCATAGAGAGCACACGTGGTCATGGAACATTTGGAGGCAGGACAGTTTATGCTCCAAGATTGAAATGTTTGCTAGAACCCTCCTGTGCATATTCCTTCCTTTTCTATAGTCAGTAATATCTCTGATTATATGATGATGCCATTGAGCCGTGGGCTACACACTGTTGCCCCTTGTTGGTCCTCGGATCAGTTTTTTAAATTAATTTTATAATTATAACATTTTTTTTGACAGTACACATGCATAGGTAATTTTTTACAACATTATCTGTTGTACTCCCTTCTGTTCCGAATTTTCCCCCTCCTTCCCTCCACCCCCTCCCCTAGATGGCAAGCATTCCCATACATATTAAATATGTTATAGTATATCCTAGGTACAATATATTTGTGCAGAACCGAATTTTGTTGTTGTTGTTGCAAAGGAAGAATTGGATTCGGAAGGTAAAAATAACCTGGGGAGAAAAACAAAAAATGCTCACAGTTTACACTCATTTCCCAGTGTTCCTTCTCTGGGTGTAGCTGATTCTGTCCATCATTGATCATTTGGAACTGGATTAGCTCTTCTCTATGTTGAAGATATCCACTTCCATCAGAATACATCCTCATACAGTATCATTGCTGAAGTGTATAATGATCTCCTGGTTCTGCTTGTTTCACTCAGCATCAGTTGATGTAAGTCTCTCCAAGACTCTCTGTATTCCTCCTGTTGGTCATTTCTTACAAATAATATTCCATAACATTCATATACCATAATTTACCCAACCATTCTCCAATTGATGGACATCCATTCAATTATCAGTTTCTGGCCACTACAAAAAGGGCTGCCACAAACATTTTGGCACATACAGGTCTCTTTCCCTTCTTTAGTATTTCCTTGGGATATAAGCCCAGTAGTAGCATTACTGGATCAAAGGGTATGCACAGTTTGATAACTTTTTGGGCATAATTCCAGATTGCTCTCCAGAATGGTTGTATTCTTTCACAACTCCACCAATAATGTATCAGTGTCCCAGTTTTCCCACATCCCCTCCAACATTTGTCACTATCTTTTCCTGTCATCTTAGCCAATCTGACAGGTGTGTAGTGGTATCTCAGATTTGTCTTAATTTGCATTTCTCTGATCAATAGTGATTTGGAACACTCTTTCATATGAGTGGATATATTTCAATTTCATCATCTGAAAATTGTCTGTTCATATCCTTTGACCATTTATCAATTGGGGAATGGCTTGACTTCTTATAAATTAGGGTCAATTCTCTGTATATTTTGGAAATGAGACCTTTGTCAGAACCTTTAACTGTAAAAATGTTTTCCCAATTTGTTACTTCCCTTCTAATCTTGTTTGCATTAGTTTTGTTTGTGCAAAACCTTTTTAATTTGATGTTATCAAAATTTTCTATTTTGTGATCAATAATGATCTCTAGTTCTCCTTTGGTCACAAATTCCTTCCTCCTCCATAAGTCTGAGAGGTAAACTATCCTATGTTCCTCTAATTTATTTATGATTTCGTTCTTTATGACTAAATCATGGACCCATTTTGATCTTATCTTAGTATGTGGTGTTAAATGTGGGTCCATGCCTAGTTTGTGCTAATTTCCAGTTTTCCCAGCAGTTTTTGTCATCGGAGCAGTTATTTGCTCTTTCAGCTGAGCTGCTCTTTGGTGTCCTGTGCTACTCTCTCCTGCCACCTGTTGGTTTTTCACTGAATCACAAATGTCACTGCACCTCTTCCTGATAAGGATAAAGAAATATTTAATGATGAGTGTCCTATTCACCAGGTATTGTCCCAGGAATTGGGGATGCAAAAAAAAAAATGAAGGGACTTCTTCTCTCACATAGCAGCCTATCAGCTTTTGGGGCGTCAGGGGACTTATGACCCCATCTGCTTTTTTAACTCTTTTCAGTCCCAACCAACCAATGGAAGATGCCTTTTAAATTTCTTTGGCATCTGATTGATCTTCCACGTGCTTAGCTTGTTCTGCTTTTTGACTTGGAGGTGAACAAATTTCTTTTGATTTCATTTCAAGCGTACGGTGGAAGGCCCTATTCTCTAAGACCGAAAGGGGTTTGGTAGCCTTTATCCAACTTTTCTGCTAGCAGTGATGGACGTCCTCAGCCCTGGTGTAAAAGATCTTATGGAAAAGAGAATGAGTTGGTTGTATAGTAATAGCTAAAGAAGAAAGACAGATTAAGGTCTGAACTGATCATATGGAACATCAAAAACTACAGCAAGTCCTCTGGGTTTTGGGTAGACCATATCTAATCTACAATTAGGCTGTTCTTATGTGATAATATGAGCAAGCATCATGCAAGTTGAGAAGATGTGAATAAACTTATATTTGAACCATCAAGGGAGATTACATGTCTATGAAATCATGGCTGTATTGAAGTTTAAGTAAAGTTCAGAAGAGAAGCATTACAATTTTACCTAATTCTGCCTAAATTGGAATACATGTAATGTATTGGCCACCATATTTTAGGGAGAGATGTCAACAAATTAGAGTATGTGAGATAAAGATGACCAGGATGGTGAAGGGACTGGAGACCATGTTAGATATCTTGAGTTAAAAAAAATAATTTGGATGAAAAAAAGTCAAATTTATAAGTACAAAGTAGAGATTTAGCTGGTCAGAAATTTATATGAAAAACATTTGGGTGATTTAATGGTTAATAAGCTCAATATAAGTGTGATATAGAAGGCAAAAAACACGTAAAGGCTGCCTTTAAAAGGGAAGTGATAGTATGGATTAGAGAAATGCAAATTAAAATAACTATAAAGGACCATCTCACACTCATCAGACTGACAAACATGACAGAAAAGGAAAATGATAAATGCTGGAGAAGATGTGGGAAAATTAGATCACCAATGCATTGTTAGTAAAGTTGTGAATTTATCCAACCATTCTGGACAGCATTTTGGAACTATACCAAAGAACTATAAAACTATGCATACCCTTTGATCTAGCAGTGTTATTACTGCATCTGTGTCCCAGAGATATTTTTTTTTAAAAAGGAAAAGCACTTATATGCAAAAAAAATATTTATAGCAGCTCTTTTTGTGATGGCAAAGAATTGAAAATTGAGGTGATGCCCATCAACTGGGAAATGGGTGAACAAGTTATGGTATATGAATGTAATGGAATATTATTGTTCTATAAGAAACGATGAGCAGACAGATTTCAGAAAAGCCTGGAAAGATTTACATGAGCTAAGCAAAGTGAAGTAAACAGAACCAGGAGAACATGGTATACAGTAACAGCCACATTTTGGGATGATCAACTATGATAGATTTAGTTCTTCTGAGCAATGCAATGATCCAGTGATCCAAGACAATTCCAAGTGAGTCATGATGGAAAATGCTAACCATATCCAGAGAAAGAACTATGGTGACTGAATGAAGATTGAAGCATATTATTTTCACTTTTGTTGTTTATTTTTTCCCTTAGAATTTTTCTCTTTTGTTCTGTCTTCTTTTACAACATAACTAATGTGGAAATATGTTTACATAAATGTACATGTATAACCTATATTGGAATGTTTTCTATCTTGGCAGGGGAGGGAGAAAAATTTGGAGCTCAAAATCTTACAAAGATGAAATGTTGAAAACTCTCTTTATGGAAAAATAATAGACTACTATTAAATAGGGGAAAAAAGGAAAGTAATAGTTCCACTATATTCTGCTCTGTAGTGTTCATTTTGAGATGTCACATTTTAGAGAGGCTGTGGTTAAGCTGGAGACTGTTCAGAGAATACTGACCAAGATAATAAAAGGGCTTCAGGATTTAGCCATATGGAGAGTTCTTGAAAAAACTGGAAATATTTACCCCAGAAAAGAAAAGATTTAGCTGGCTTCAAGTGCAGTATTTAAAGGGCTATTGTGGAAAAGGAATCATATGTGTTCTGCTTAATCCCAGAGGGCAAAATTCGGAGCCATGGGTGGAAATCATGGAGAGGAAGACCTAGATTTTCTGTAAGGAAAGGCTTCCTATTAATTGGAGCTATTTCAAAGTGGGTTAAGATGATTTAGAAGGTGAAACTGCTCCGTGTCACACTGGAGGTATTCAAGTAGAGGTCAGTGATCACTTGCCCACCATGTGGCTAGGATTTTGCTAGATGGAGCCAGGTTACCTTCAAGACACCTTCCAGTTCTGAAACTCAATAGATCTACATTGAGATCCCTATTCTAGTAGGTTTTGTGGTTAGGGTTCAAGAAGGCCTGTAGGCGAGAAAATGACTATAACCTAGCCTTCTCTAGTAAACCCAAGAGTCTCCTGGAATATGAGAAGTCAGCTCCAACCCCATATGCACTTGTCTCAGAAGCACATACTGATACTTATGAAATGTTAAAATTATGGAATATAATTTTTTCCCATAGTGAGTATTCTGTATTCCCTTTATATTGATCCAGAATTTTCTCTTTCTTAAAAAATCTTCCGTGGTTTCTTTATATATCATCTATAGAATAAAACTTGATTTTCTTAGCCAAGCATTCTAGGCCTTCAACAGTCTGTCATCACCCTATGTTTCTGCTCATCTTTTCTTTCTCCTTCCTGAATATTCTAGTTCAATTCAATTGGATCTCACTTCCCCTATTTATAAAATGAGGGGGATGGAATAGGTGATCTTTTAAGGTTTTTTTTCTACCTCCAAATCTTATCCTATAGGTTATTCTATGATTCCAAACATAGCCTGAACTTTTATAGGAGCTTGGGTCTAGTGCTGGAAGGCTTATCTAAGGCTATCCAGTCCAACCTTCTTATTTTGCAGGTGAGAAAACAAGGCTAGGGAAATGAATTGATTTGAAGGGCACAGAGATTTGAACCCAGGTCCCTTTTTTTTTCCCCACAGCTTTCTCTTTCCACTGCACCAGATGGTTTCCCTTTCCTGCCTCTGTAGTTTTGTCAGACTGTTTCCTCAACAAAAGCATATTCATCATGCATTTATTAAGTGTTTACTACATGCAAAACATATTCCTGCCTTGCTTCCTGCTCTGTTTTTCTTCTGGCTGTGCTTCAAATATTGTAGACTTTAACACCAGACCTCAGCTTCAGTGTTATCTTGAAAACTCCCTGAGACCCTAGGGCCTCCTCACCCTGGAACATTCATCCATCTATTTGGCCCCCTCATCCTGGAATGTCCTTCCGCCATGCTGGCACCCTCCTCCCATTGATGATTTCTTCCTAGTTCCTACATTTTGGAGAAGGATCCAGGTTTCTGACATTCTTCTCTTCAACACCATACCTTAGCTATAGTCTCACTTTGCAAACTCCCTTAGCCCCTTGGACTTCCTCACCCTGGTGCATCCCTCTGCCATGCTTATTTCCTTCTCCTATTGTTGAGTTCTTCCTACTATTTTCATTCTGGGGAAGATTCCAAGCCAGCCAAACTTTATTCTCCTTCTGGCTGTGCTTCCAACTTTCTAGATTTCCACACTATGTTACAAAGTGGGTTAATCTCTCCTCTCCCCTTTTCTCCTTTTTTTCTGTTCCCTTTGTGTATTGTCTGCTCCCATTATAATATGATCTTCTTGAGGGTAGGAGCTGTTTTTCTTTTGTTTGTGTTTATATCCCCAGCACTTAATTCAGTGAATAGCCAAAGTGTTTAAAAAATTCTTCTTGCCTGCTTGCCTGTTCCTAAACTGTAAAAGCCATGAGAACAGGAAGTGAGTTTTATCAAAATTTAGTATCATTCCCAGCATCCAGCATAATGGTTTGCATATGGATGGTGTTTAAGTTTTGTGGAGTGAAATTATCCCTAAGAATAGCGGTTATGTATCCATTACTCCTCACAATAGTTGAACTTTTTAATTGTAATGAATGATCTATATTAGCTTTTTTTCAGTCTTTTTCCCCCAAACAGCTGACCCCATGGAAAAGAAGCATTCCAGACCAATGGAATCATTCTTTGTCTGCTTCAGAAAGTCTGCACTGGAGGCCTTGGGAACTAGATAATGGTTCTAGGAGTCAATGTCCTCCTTCAAAAAGGCCCCATCATTTTGTTGGATTCAAGACTCACTGGGCTTATCAGGAAGCCTCAATTCACAGGATACAGAAAGTAAACACATTTTAGTCACTTTTATTTTCCCAAAAGGGGGATTAGATAGTTACCTCCATTTTTAAAAAACAAATTTATTCTTTATTTTTAGCATTTTTAAAAAAAATTTGAGATCCAAATTTTCTCTGTCTTTTCCATCTCTCCACCACTCACTGAGAAGGCAAGCACAATATCAATTATATATAGTATGTAAAATCGTGTAAAACATTTCCATATTAGCCATATCATTAAAAAAGGCAAAAAATGAGAAAATTATACTTCACTTTGTACTTAAGAGTTTATCATTTCTCTCTCTGGGTGGGGAAAGCATTTTTTCCTCATGAATGCTTTGGAATTGTCTTAGATCACTGTATTGATCAGAGTAGTTAAGTGTTTCTTTCATAATTGATCATTACAACATTCTTACTGTACACAATGATCTCCTGGTTTTTCTCATTTTACTCTGCATGAGTTTGTTAAGTCCAAGCTAGCTCCCTGGAGTCTCAGGAGCAGCCAGCGTCAGGATAAGTAAAAGTCCGTGGTCTTTAGGGGGAGAAGTGAAAGAAGCAGGCAAAATGCCAGGAGTTTTGTTTGCCAAAGATCTCTTCTCAATTCTGGAGTCCAGAATCTCTAGTGTCCTGCTGCCAAGTGACTCTGGTCTCTCTCACCCCATCCTCTAATCCTTGCCTATGATTATCTTAACCTCAAACATTAAGCCAGCATCAACTGTGAGAAGAGCCACTTATCCAACCATATGCTAATAGAGTCATTGCCTAGTATTATTGAAAAAGTAATTAGCCTTAAGTGCTCTGATTCAAATATACCTTTTCATATATTCAGCCCTTTACATGAGTTCACAAATATTTTGTCTTCCCCCCCCAAACCACTCCCTCATCATTTCTTATAGCACAATAGTATTCTATCACAATCATATACCACACTCATTCCCCAGATGATGGACATTCCCTCAATTTGCAATTCTTTGCCACCAGAAAAATTGCTGCTATAGTTTTGAACATATGTGTGCTTTCCCTTTGATCTCTTTGGGATAGAGATTTAGTGGCAGTCAAATGGTGTATATACACTTTTCTAGCTCTTTGGGCATAATTGCAAATTGTTCTCCAGAATGGACTAGTTCACAACTGAACCAGTTGATTATTGTGCCTATTTTCCATCATCTTCTCCAGCATTTGTCATTTTTGATAGGTGTGAGATGTTACCTCAGAGATGTTTTGATTTGCATTTCTCCAATAAATAGTGATGTTGAGCATTTTTTCATATGACTATGGATAGCTTTCATTTCTTCTTCTGAAGACTGTCTATTCATATCTTTGACTATTTATCAAGTGGAGAAATGCTCTTATTTTTGTAAATTTGCTTCAGTTTCCTATATATTTGAGAAAAGAGACTTTTATCAGAGAAACTTGCTTTAAAATGTTTTATATTACTTCATTGTCTATGATACCTTTTAGCAAAATGTTTATCTTTTTAAAATTTGGTCTCCTTTTGTTTTTTCTTTGTCTGAAATCATTATTGCTACCCCTGCCTTTTTGACTTCTGTTGAATGACACATAATAGTTTCTGCTTAAGACCTTTAGTTTAACTCTGTGTATGGAGTGTATCTCTTATAAACAAAAATATTGTTGGATTTTAGTTTCTAATCCATCCTGATATCTGCTTCCATTTCATTACAAAAACTCCTCTTGTGCACCTCTTTTATGTGAAATAATTTCCCTTTATACTTCTCCCTTCTTCCTGCCTCTCAATGTATCTCTCTTTCTTATTTCTTCATTTTTAAAAAAAGATCATCCCAAACTAACTGACTCACACCCATGCTCCCTATGTAGACTCCTTTTAATTGTCTTTATAATGATAAAAATTATAGGAGTTACATTTATCATCTTCCCATGTAGGGATGTAAACAGTTTACCTTATTGATTTCTTATGATTTCTCTTTCATATTTCTCTTTTTTCTTTTGAGTTTTCTATTTGAATGTCAAATTGTCTATTCAGCTCTGGTCTTTTCATAAGGAATACTTGAAAGTCCTCTTTTCATTAAATATCCATTTTCCACCCTGAAGGATTATACTCATTTTTTGGGGGGTAAATTATTCTTGATTACAGTCCTAGCTTCTTTGCCTTCCAGAACGTCCTCTATTTCTTTAATGTGGAAGCTCTTAAGCTTTGTGTGATCCTGACTGTGACTCCATGATATTTGAATGGTTTCTCTCTGGCTGCTTACAATACAATATTTTCTCCTAGACCTGAGAGCTCCAGAATTTGTCTGTAATGTTGCTGGAAATTTTAATTTTGGGATCTCTTTCAAGAGGTGATGTCTTTCAATTTCTAGTTTACCTTCTGGAGTGAAGACATTGGGTCAATTCTCCTTTATAATTTTAAAAAATATACTATCTAGGATATTTTTAAAAATTACGACTTTCAGGTAGTTTAGTAATTCTTACATTATCTCTCTGTGATCTATTTTCCAGATTTCCAGATTGGATATTTTTCTGGTGAGATATTTAACATTTTGTTCTGTTTTTGTGTTCTTTTTATTTTGTTTGATTGTTTCTTGATGTTTTGTGGACTCACTAGTTTCAATTCTATTTTTTAAAGCATTATTTTCTTTGGTGAATTTTTGTACCTTCTTTCAATTTGACCATTTTTGATTTTTAAGGAATTCTTAACTAAATCATTGTTTGTCTTTTAAGGTTAGATAAATTCTTTTTAAAAAAGATATTATTTGCTTTGGTGTTTGTGCCTCTTTTATCAATTTATCAAATTTTATCAAATTAATTTTTTCATACTTTTCTTAATTATTCTTCCCAATAGTTACTCTACCACTCTCAGCTCTTTCTTTAATTCTTCAGATATTTCTATTGGGCTTGGGTCCAATTAACATTTTTCTTTTGTGTTTTTGGTTATAGTTGTTTTCACACTGTTGTCTTCTTCTGAGTTTATATCTTGGTCTTCCTCCTGCAGTGTAGTTTTTTTATAATCAAGTTCTTTTTGTTGTTGTTTGCTCATATTTTCCAGCCTATTTTCTTTATTTTGAACTTCAGACTCTGCTCCCCTTTGGGTGGGGAGGCACTGTTCCAGGCTTTTATGCATTTGTTTTCAGAGCTAGTTCTAGGAGTCTGAAATTTTGGTGCTTCCAAGGTGCTGTGAACTGAAAGGTTTAGTCACTGTTCCTGTAGTCTGCCCTTTGATTTTTCCTAGGAAAAGCCCCTACTCCCCTGGAGCAGCAAGTGACTGTGTTCCTCTTGATTCTAGAACTGTGACCTGGTCTTCTGCTTTTCTGGAGTTACAAGTGCCAGGGCTTCTCTTTAGCTTGGAATTGCCACCCAGAACTGCTCATGAGCAACAATTACCAATCAGCACCAGCTATACTCAATGCTAGCAAAAGGTTCCCTGAAATCTCTTTTTGACTAATTGCTCAATCCCACTACTGGCTCTGGGCTGAGAGCTCCAGAAGCTGCTGCTGTTATTGCTGTTGTGTCACAAACACCTGTAAGGCTCACTGGAGGTACTGCTCTTGGGCTCCAAGCTGGCTTTCATCATTTCAAGCTGTGGCCACATAATTCTCCTGCTGACCTTTTAAGTTGTCTTAGATTGGAATAAAGTCTCACTATGACTTTTCATTAATTCTGCTGCTCCAAAATTTGACTTGAGGCATTATTGTAAAGTTGTTTGGAAAGAAATGTTGGGAGAGTTCGGCTGGGCTGCTACCTGTACTCTGCCACCTTGACTCCATCTCTCAATCTCTCCATTCTTTATCCTTCTCTTAGTGGAAAGTTGCTGTTTCTGGCTGGGAATCAGTCTCATCTTCATAAAGCCAGAAAGTTTTGTGATTTCTCCCTTTTTCTTTTCTTGCAGACCCTCATCATCCTTTTTTCTTGGAGTCCTGAGCCAGGATGGTTGAATCCAAGCATTCCTCCTTCCCTCCCTTCTGCCTCATTTAACATATGGGCCTAGTATGGCATTATCTTCATTTGCATTCATTCCCCACATCCCTGGCTCTGGGTTCTGCTCACCATCCAGGATTCAGCCCGTTAGAACTAAACATGTTTTCACAAAGAACAGATTCCTTTCAGTTTAAGCTCGCTCTTTACTGGGAGTTACGCAATAGCTGCTGGAGAAGCAAGATGGGCTTTGGAAAGGTGTCATATTGTGTAATTGTCATTAGTGTCATTGACTTTGATGCAGACAGGTTTTCCTTCCCTTTGTGTTACTTGGACATTTGGATACAGAGTACTCTAGTCTGAAAAAGGTGGAGACTTGGAAGAACCAGGTTTTCCCATAATCTCTTTGGGATAACTCTGGATAGTTGAGACATTATGTCTGGGTTATCCATGATACAGAAATGGGGAATGAGTTCAAGAAATGATAACCTTGAGCAGTAACCACAAAACCCATTTTATTTTGGAAACTTCCTGAGAACAGACTGTCTTTGAAGGAATATGTAAATTGCATGCAAATAACCAAAAAAAAATTTGTGGTCCTCCTGTTTCATACATAGGAGCATCCCAGTGGAGATCCAAACTTCTGAAGTAGGAAGTTTTGTGTCCTCATGCCAAGGAATAGTACCAGATGGAAAAAGGGGGATCATTATTAGAACAGGAAGAGTCTGCTTAAGTTTCTCTTTCAGTCAAGGAGATTATTGTTTTTCAAGCATAATAGAAAATAGTGTAGCAGTGTGGCATAATAGATAGACAACCTTAAAGTTAGGAAGACCTGGACCTGAGAACCTTCTTTAATACCCATTCCTTGTATGACCAGGCATAAAACACCTATCCTCCTCATGTCCCAGATCATAAGTTGTCCAAATATACTTAATTATATACCCCAGTAGAAATTTTCTCATGGGAAGTTTCCTGCATCAGTCAGTTCAGAGTTTATCCCAAAAACAGAGACTAGGAACCAGAAGCATTGTGTTCTAGTCCTAGCTTTGTCATGAATTTGCTGTGTGATACTCTGAGTCTTATTTTCCTAATTAATTTGTCAAATTAAGGAGCCATACTGGCTGATTTCTAAGTTTCCTGTTAATTCCAAATTTCTATGTATCAATTAACTTCTTCTTCTTCTTCTTCTTCTTCTTCTTCTTCTTCTTCTTCTTCTTCTTCTTCTTCTTCTTCTTCTTCTTCTTCTTCTTCTTCTTCTTCTTCTTCTTCTTCTTCTTCTTCTCCTCCTCTTTTCTTCCTCCTCTTCTTTCTCCTTCTCCTCTTCTTCCTCTTTCTCCTCTTCTTCCTCTTCCTCTCTCTTCCTCCCCACAGGACTCCCCCCCAAAAAGAATTATAGCAAAATTGGGTTGCTTCTTAATCTTTTGGATAGTTCCTTGTTGGCTCTCAGGCCAGGTAGTAATAGGTGGAGAGGAGGGGAGTGAATGAAGAAGCAAGTATAATTGAGGAGGGTATAGGCAGAAGTAAGTGAGAAATAAGGGAATTATATGTGATAACTACCAGGGAACCGAGAGTTCAGGGTCAAGACATATCTAACAAATAACAACATAGTACTTTAACATTTTCAAAGTCCTTTGTAATTATTTTCTCACCTAATCCTTACAATAGTTCTGGGAAGCAGGTGCTTTTACTAAAACCATTTTACAGAAGAGTCAACCAAGTCAGATACAGGTTAAGATTAAGTGACTCCCCCCCCAAAAAAAAAAAAGATTAAGTGACTTTCCCAGCAAATCTGAGGTTATGTTTGGACTCAGGTCTTTATTCTGAGCAGCTAAGTGGGTATAGTAGATAGAGCACTGTGCCATAAGGTCAGGAAGACTCATCTTTCTGGGTTCAAAACCACGCCCCAGATACTTGTTGGCTGTGTGACTCTGGCCAAGTCACTGATTCCCTGTTTGTCTCAGTTTCTTCATCTGTAAAATAAGCTGAAGAAGGAAATGGCAAGCCCCTCCAGTATCTTTGGCAAGAAAATCCCAAATGAGTTCAAGAAGAGTTGGATACAATTAGACAACAGCTTCTTGATTCCAGATCTCATGCTGTGTCTACTATATCACATAGCGAACAATGTAAATCCACAGCTGGAAGGCATCTAAAAAATCACATGTTCTAGCTCATCCAATATCATCCAGATATGCATTCACAAGTGCAGAGACAAGATTTGAAACCCTATTCCTCTGACTTCAGAAGCAGGGCGATTTCCAGTATACCATACTGCCAACTGCTCCCTGAAAGTAGATATTGCCATTGTGATCTGAATTATTTTCTGAAGATTTCTTTTTCTCATTCTATGGCTTTCCTCCTTTTACGTTGATCTTGCCATCTTTTATTTTTTGCCATTTAAAGCATTCACTTCTGGCTTATGATAGATGAATGACTAGAGCCAGAGGGAATAGCAGTTTATCAGTCTGCTGGTCCCAGTTCCTGTACTTACATAGAATGTAGTGTCCTTGAGGATTATGTATTATGACTATTAAATAATTTCATTAAGTCCATTTAGAGTTGAATTAAAAGTACCTCTTTGCAAGATGGACATCATTTGTCCAGAGCTCAGGACTGTTTTTCTTTTAAAGGCATGTCATAAAGTTGGATCTCTTCAGTTAAAATTAAGTTCCTCTAGAGCTATAATGGCAAATAGGTGGTGCTGTAGTGGATAGAGTGCTAGACCTAAAATCAGAAAGACTCATTTTCCTGAGTTCAAATCTGGCCTCAGACACTTACTAGCCAAGTCATGTAACCCTGTTTACCTCAGTTTCCTCAGCTGTAAAATGAACTAGAGAAGAACATGGCACTCAGTATCTTTGAGGCCTTTATCAGATCCTTTGGATATAAAAATGTTTTCCCATTTTATTGCTTCCCTTCTAATCTTCTCTGCATTAGTTTTGTTTGTCTAAAACCTTTTAAACTTAATATAATCAAAATTATCTGTTTTTTGATCAATAATGATCTCTAGTTCATCTTTGGTCACAAATTAATTCCTCCTCTACAAATCTGAGAGGTAAACTATCCTAGGTTCTTCTGATTTGTTTATAGTAACATTCTTTATGTCTAGATCATGGACCCATTTAGACCTTATCTATATATCTATCTATCTCTATCTATCTATCTATCTATCTGTCTATAAGGTGTTAGGTATAAATACATTTTCTTATTGGAGTCTCATACCAACTCTGTGAATAGAGTAATAGGTGATATTATCCCTTTTTTACAGATGGGGAAATTAAGGCTCAGTGAAATCATATAATTTGCCCATGGCCACATACTTGCTTACTTAATTCTTCTAACTCCCATCTTATTTTCCTTATAGTGCTTTATGTATAGCCAAGCCCAAAGCTCTGGTAATTTCAGCTCTTTAATGTCCCCTGCCTATATCCTGCTTAAACCTTCAGAACTGAATCAGCTCTTACAGTAACCTTTTAAATGCTCTCTCTGCCTCCAGTCCATTGCTACTCCTCTCCAAACCCATTAAAGCCCATTCTGTACAAGCTGCCTTGTCAATCTTAGAATCCTATGATCAAGTAGGAAGTCTAGACCAACTGACATTTTCCTGATGAGAAAATTGAGTGCTAACGAGATAGAGTGATTTGTCCAAGATTATAGTTAACAGCAGAGCTAATATTTGAACATATAACTATCTGACTTCATAAGCTGTGATCTTTCTAGTATACTGAGGCAGTTAGATAGCACAATAGATAGAATTCTGGGCCTGGGGTCTAGAAGACCAGATTTCAAATTCAGCCTCACACTAGCTGTGAGACCCTGGACTAGTCACTTAACTCTGTTTGCCTCAATATTGTCATTTGTAAAATGATCTGGAGAAGGAAATGGTAAATCATTCCCAGTGTTTTTGCCAAGATTTTTAGTATATTACAATTGCCTTTAATCATACCAGTCCATTATGGTTCAGTGGCCAAAAAAAAATCACAGTGAAAACATTTCTAAAGCACTTTATACACTAAGTAGTTTGGCCACAGTGACTGCTGAAGATGGTTTTAAAAACATAAGAGAGGTTGCGATCCACATTAGTGGAAGAAGTTCCCCCACTGATAAAATCATGAGTTTTTAAAGTGTTTGAAGCATATGAAGGCATAGTTCATCAAGTAAGTGGAGGAGAGATGATTTCAGCCCAAAAGGGTAATCGTGGAAAAAGAAATCAAATTTTTGCTTGGTCCCGGAGGTTAGAACTAGGATTAGAGGCAGGAAGCTCTATGGAGGCAAATTTTTGCTTAATAGAATGGAATGAAAAGAGTACAATTGGAAAAGCTAGGAATTAGTGATTTCCCTTTCCTTTGTTCAAGCAAAGGTTGAATGATTACTTCTTAAGGGAGGCAGCACAGGGCATTCCTGCAAGAAGCTGGAGGTTGGACTAGATGACTTCTTTTTTTAAAAAATTATTTATTGATACCTTTCATTTTTATGAACCATAATTGTCCCTCATAGTTCTGTCCTGGTCCCTCCTCTCTTTTCCTTATATTACTACTTCTTATCAGCTCCCATGGACTTAATTACCATCTCCATGCTGATTATTCTCAAATCTACCTTTCCTGTTTCAGTCTCTTTGCTGACCTCCACTCTCACATCTCCAACCTTCCTTTCATAGATCTTGATATGGATGTCTAGTAGACATCTTAAATTCAAAACAATGTTCAAAAGAGAAGTCTATTTTTTCCTCCCTAAATCCTTTCTTCTCTTACCTTTTCTATTAATGTAGAAGGCAACACCATCTTCCTAGTCCATTAGCCCTATGACCTTGGAGTCATTATGGTTTCCTCACCATCTCTTACCCCACCCCCTCCACATTCAAACTGTTGCTAAGTCCTGTTGATTTCATCTTTGCAGCATCTCTCCAATATGCTCCCTTCTCTCTTCTGACACTGCCATTGCTCTAGTTCAGCCTCCCATCTTCTCACACCTTGATTACTACAATAGATTGCTAGGGGATCTTCTGGACTTATGTCTCTTCCCATTTCAATCTTTTTTTCCATTTAGTCACTAAAATAATTTTCCTACAACTTTAGTCTGATCAAGTCATCCATTTATCAATAAATTCCAATAAACTTGTATTGCTTCCAGCATAAAATACAAAATTCTATGTTTGGAATTCATATATTCATCACCTGCCCCCTCCCATGTTTCTAGACTTCTTACTCATCTTGACATGTGCACATTCACTCAGTGATACTGTCCTGGATATTCCACAAACAAGACACTTCATTTCTTGGCTCCAGATGTTTTTTTCTGACTATCCCTTATGCCTAGAATGCTTTTCTTGCTGTCCTCTACCTACTGACATCCCTGGCTTCCTTTATGTCCCAATTAAAATCCCACAATCTATAGGAATTCTTTCACAAATCCTCTTAATTCCAATGCCTTTCTTTTATTATTTTCTATTTAGCCTATACATAGCTTGCCTTTTATATATTTGCTTGCATGCTGTTTCTCCTGTTTCTGCCCTCAAGGAAAGAGAATGAATTTTGCCTCTTTTTGTATTTCTAATTCCTAGCACAGTGCCTAACATGTAGTAAGTACTTAATAACTGTTCATTTATTGATTGGCTGATTAATCAGAATTATTTGAAAATATATTTCAAAAATTATTTGAAAATATACCCCTTCACTTCACTTGATAAAACATTCCCTATCACAAAAAATAACAAAGAAAGGAAAAAATATATGGTTCAGCAAAATTAGCTCATCATTACTAGAGATATTAGCTGATTCTGATAAAACATACAAGACTATATAGTCATGGTTCTTCACTGCTGCAAAGAATGGAAGGGGTGAACTATTTTCTTATCTCTTTTTTCAAACCAAACTTTGTTCATGAAATTACACAACATTCAACTTTTTGTTTTTATTTCTTAGATTACAGTACTCATTAGGCATATTGCAACATTATTTGGTTTACTTAACATTGTTTTATCTAAATCCACTTATGCTTCTCTATAGTTTTCATATTTATCATTTCTTAAGCCACTGGTACTATAATATTTTTTTACCAAAATTTCAATCACTCATGAAGCATTTATTAAGTGCCAAACATTGTGCTAAGTCCTGAGAATACAAAGAAAGATAATAATTGATTCCTATTCTCAAAGAACTAACATGAATTTTGTTTATATCTCCCCCAATAAAATGCTAATTGTTTTATTTTTAGTAATTTGCCAGTGCTGAAAAAATGTTTTGCTATAAACATTTTGTCATAGATAGGACATTTATGCCTGTCTTTTATTTCCCTGAAGTATATATCTAGTAGTGTGATCTTTGGGTCAAAGGGTAAAGGCATTTTAGTCATTTGCTTAGAATAATTCCAAATTCCTTTCCAGATATGTAAGGTACTTTTCTTATCAGAGCTTCACCAACATTATAATGTGTGATATAAAACAGCAGAGTTGTTTTGATTTGCATTAGTTATTTGGAATAGTCTATCATATGGTTATTTGTAGTTTGCAATTATTTATAAAACTATTTGTTCATATTCTTTGGTTACTTATCCATTAGGAAATAGCTCTTGAGCTTACATACTTGGGTTACAAAGTTCTTTATGTTTTTTGGATATCAGAGTCTCTGCACAGATAGTTAATACCAAGATTTTTTTCTTATTTTTAACCTCTTTTATCCTAATTACAACAATTTTGCTTTTGCAAAAACTTTTCAATTTAATATACTTGAATTGATCTTTTATCTTTTCTGATTACATCTATACCTTAGTTACTCTTTCCTTAGACATAATAATACTTATTTTCTTCTAATATTAATGGCATTTAATTAATTAGTATTTAATCATTGGTATTAGTTAGCATTCAGGTCACATACCCATTCTGAACTTATGATGGTATATGATATAACATGTAGGTGTAAAATTAATTTCTACCAAATTGTTTTTAAGTTTCCTCAGCATTTCTTGTTCTTTATCATATACTTATTAAGTCCTATTGTTTCTGATTCTTCCTCTTCTAATCTGTTTGACTGATCTACTTTTCTACTTTTTTAGCAAATATAAAATAATTTTTGATGATTATTGCTTTATAGCAGAGTTTGAGATCTGTACATCCTATTTCCTCTTCATTCCCATTTTCCCTCCTATTATTTCCCTTGAGATTCTGGGCTTTTTTTTCCAAATGAATTTTGTTATTATTTTGAAACTAGATAAATTTTAAATTCTCTTCCAGCTCTGAGGATTTTATTTGTTCCTCTATGATTAACTCACAGGAAATATATGTAACATTCTCTCCTTGTTATCAGCCACATGACCATTTGACTCTAGGTAGTAGGAGAATTTAATAGCCTTCAGGTTTATAAGCATGTAACTCCCAAGCTGGATATGAGCTATCCTTTTTGAAGTTTACCTCATATTACACTTGTGTACATGTCTTCCCCACCCATTATAGTGCAAGCTCTTTGACAACAAGAAATTGCAATTTTTTCATCTTTGTATTCTGAAGACTTAGCACAGGCCCCTGCCCATGGTACTAATTTAATTAAATTGAAATCAATTGAATAGAATGTCTTTTGAATTTAGCCCCCTGCATGCTTTCTCTCTTTTTGCCAGTTCTTTCTCTTTTCTCCTAGTTCAGTATCTCCAAGGAAAAGGTAATTGGATTAAAAAAAGCAATAAAAATACTCTAATAATTGGGTATACCTACTGGTACTTTTGACCCCATGTGTCCTTGGTTTTAGATCCAGACTCACTTTGTCTCACAGACTGACAGTATTTGAGAGGGAACCATCCCATGATGCTCCTCAGTTTTCTGTGCAAGTTCTGGGCTGGAAACCATTGGGCATTGGGTCACAGCTTAGTCACTTCAGTGAAAAGGGAAAACACTCATTAAATCAAGACACCGACTTTTTCTCTCCAGCTTCCCGGTAGAATCTATAAACAAAGCTCACAAGAACAGGAAACATGTGTGAAGAAGCTAATTAGCTTGGCAGAGAAGCCAGAACAACCGGGTCTATTTTGTGAAAATTAGCACTTTTTTAAGGTTGTGAGAGACCGTCAGGACACACTGACACGATGATGTGACCCTTATTTTTGGAAACACAAGTGAGCTTAGACCACTCCTGAGTTTACCTCACCAAATGCCTAATGGGAAACAGGCACCTAGTTAGCACCTTGTCAGCAAAGGAGAGATGCCCAGAGCCTTTTAGAGCAACAGACACACTACATCTCTGTGGCTTCTCTGTGTCTGGGTAAGACCTGAGGCATCGGATGCATTTGTGTTGGTGCATCCCAGGGTCTAGGAGCCAGAAGGAGATTCTAGGGGTCTAGTCCAACCTCTTCATTTTACTGAGGAGGAAACTGAGACTTAGTAACTAGTAACTAAGACTTGTGCAATTGGTAATAGACATCAATGACAAGATCCAAACCCAGAAACAGTATGTTCCCCCACTGGGTCCATGTCTCTGCATGAACATACATGGCCATGTGCCTGTCCCCCTCTTTCTCTCTCTCTCTCTCTCTCTCTCTCTCTCTCTCTCTCTCTCTCTCTCTCTCTCTCTCTCTCTCTCTCTCTCTCTCTCTCCCTCTCTCTCTCTCTCTCTCTCCCTTTCTCTCTCTCTCTCCCTTTCTCTCTCTCCCCCCTCCCTCCCTCCTTCCCTCCCCCTTCCCCTCTCTCCCTTCCCCTCTCTCTCTCTCTCTCTCTCTCTCTCTCTCTCTCTCTCTCTCTGTCCCTCTCTCTGTCCCCTTTCTCTTTCTCCCTCTGTATCTCTCTATCATCTCTCTCTCTGTCTCTCTTTCTCTTTCTGTTTCTTTCTCTCTCTTTCTCTGACTCTCTCCTCCTTCTCCCTTTCTCTCCCTTTACTTTCTCTTTCTCCCTCTGTGTCTCTCTGTAATCTGTTTCTCTGTCTCTCTCTTTGCATGTCTCTGTGTATGTATCTGTGTAGAATGTGGTCAGAAGAAGCTATTGAAGTGACAGAAAAATCTTTTTGTGATGACCCATGGAATGAGCTATTAGCATGCAAGAAAAAGAGAAAAAATGAGACTCAAGTGTGACCTAGGAAATGAGCTGGATTCTCAAGGCAGTCTTTTCTTATTTTGAGTTAAAGTAAGAAAATCAAAAAGTTACTTTGAGTTACTTTTCTTACTTTGACTTCATAATGGAACTAGAGATCAAGAATCCATTTATGGAGGCAATGTGGTAAATGAAATGAGTGCTGGATTTGGAGTCAGGTAGTACTTAGGGTTTAGATCCCAGCTATGTTTCTTGATACTTGCATAAGCTTTGTCTGACCCTGAGTAAAGGGCCCTGAAGCATTTTGCTAACTCTGCCTTTGTTGATTGTCCTTACCTTCCCCTTAAAGTAAGGAAAGTCTATCCCAAATGTACCTTTCTGGAGAGTTGCAACAAGTCACCTGAAGATAGTTGGTTTTGTAGGAAGATTGAGTTTAGGAAATACTTTGTTCCAGGCAGCAGCTTCTTGCAATGAAAATGGTTAGACTGTCCCAGAGGTCCAGTCTTTAGTCCTTGGTCATTGGTCTTTAGAAAACAAAGATGTATATATCTACTCTGATCATCATTCTCATCCTTTTCATCCCTATCCTACTGACTAGGGGATCTTGTTGAGTGCCTAAAATTTTATGCTGAAAATCCCTTGCTATTATATAAAACAACATTTTGATCCCCCCCTCAGAATATTTGGGACTGTGGATATGTGTTATGGGGATCTCCCATATGAGGAAATTGCTCCCAAGGAAGTTTAAGACTTTCTCTGTACCTCTTAGCTATAGTGATAGTGATTAAAGATTAAGTGGATTCCCTAGGGTTATATATATTATATGACAGATCAGAGACTTTTAAGCAGGTCTTTCAGGCTTTGTGACCAGCTTTCTATCCACTATATCATCTGTCTCAAGGAGTAGAATTACACATAAGGTCAGGGATCTTTCCTGATGCTGAATAAGATTATGGGTAGAGATGCCAGTGGAACAAAACTATTGGCCATTGTACTTGTATCATTTCAAAGAAGTCCTCTGGAGCATGGAAACTTCTGTTTTTGGAATGCTTAGGAGGAAATAGGAGGCAAGATGGAAATTTCAGGTCCTTATTTGTTGCTATCAGAAATGGGAACTCATGTATCCTTGATGGGAGGTGAGGTCTAGAAACCCCTGACTCATTTCAGGCTATGAGGGAAGGGCTAGCTGATTTTTTGTTTGTTTTTGTTTTTGTTCAGAGCTCTGTACAAGACATTGAGACTAGGAAGAAGAAAATTCAGCTCTTTGCACAGGCTAAGATAATTTAAAGTCTAGAAAGAGAATGATACCCAAAAGTATAATTCAAATTAAAACATGATTAAGAGTATAAGGAGGGGGGGCAGCTAGGTGGCACAGTGCATGGAGCACTGGCCCTACTGTAAGGAAGACCTGAGTTTAAATCCAACCTCAGGTACTTGATGCCTGACACTTTCTAGGGTTTGACTCTGAGAAAGTCACTGAATCTCAATTGCCTTGCAAGGAAAAAAAGTGTTGGGTAGATAAAGAGAGTCGTAAGAGATTCAGGAAGGATGTATCATTCTGAATTATTGGTGGCAGAGAAAATTTAATGGAAGAGATGGCATCTAATATGGGAAGAGAAGGATTTTGGAAGGTAAAGATATGGGGAACCATTCTAGGCACATTGTAAAATACTAAAGACAGTATGGAATTGGGGAACAGTGAGTAATCAAACTTATCTGGCACATAGAATACAGAGTTCAAGATTGATAGAACAAGGTCTCAGAGAAGATGTGAGGAGATGGTATTGGGGGAATAGGTGACTTGGCTAGCCTTGATAAAAAGAAAGGATCACCTCATTTTTTTAGAACTCAAATGAATCTGTGATTGCATTGATTTGGTTGAACATTGAAGAAAGCAACCTATCCTTTCATGCCTTGTCAACCTGTGCAATTGCTGTCCATGTTTTCTTACAAATTCTTCACATATGGTTTACCCAACATGTTGGAAACATAGCAAGGGTTTTAAAGGAACAGTTCTACGATCCAGCTGCTCTTACCCTGATTCCATGGTCAGACTATCTTTTCTACCTAGTTTATGTTTTTCTGTGACTCCTTTGCCTTATTATTCCAAGTTACCTTTGGTTACATGTCATAACACGCTCACATCCTTCATATGTTTCTCCATTGTCCTCTGCAGGATAGTTATTTATGAATATTTTTAGAGACTGTTGTTTCTCAGAGACTGTTGCTGCCATAAACAAAACTGTTAGAATGCTAATAATAAAAAGATGAAAGGGAAGCCTGTGGCCATTAAAGGCATTTTACTATTTATTGAAAGAAGAAATTAGAAGATTTTGAAGAATTGGGGAGATGAGAAGACCCTTTAGCGAACTCTAAATCTTCTCAGTAAAGTAGAAGACAAAGATCCTTCACTATAAAGAGATGGGAGAGATGGAAGTAAAATTGAGGGGCTTGAAGAGAGAGAAGGAGCTTTGGAATGGCTGCTATGAGAAATGAGCCAATTAGAGTCAATTAGAATTGAAGAAAAGAGATTCCTGTGTAGTAATGAAGATCCAATTGAGGTTATAGAGCATGAATTTGTAATGGAGCAAGCCAGTGTGGTTTATGACTTTCTTGGCAGCAGGAGCAGAGGTGAATTGTGGAGGTTACCCAAGTTTGAGAATTAGCTAGGAAAGGATGGCTCAGTCTGTGCCCAGCGTTAGGGCTCAAGCTGTGCCTACAGAATAGAACAAAGCTAGCTGGCCTAACTAGGGATGGAGTACGTTTTTGGCCCATTTTACATACTATTTTAACCAAATTTAGACTTGCACTCAGCTGTTTCCCAAGAGGGCAGATACCCAGGTTGCTAAGCAAAGGAGACTGGCATTGTCAGGCCCTGGCACCTCTGGAGAGGTGGATGAGGCACCTAGTTGCCTGGACAAGCTGTCCCTTTGGCTTCTTTTCCCAAAGGGTCCTCATCAGAGATACTTTTGCCTATTGACTGCAGGCTGGGAGAGACAAGGAGGAGGAGAATGGGAAAGTGCACTCATAATGAAAACAAATCCAAGTGTTGAACCATCTGTTCTGATATGATGGTGAGCTTGGAAACTGCAGAAAATGTGTTTGAGACCAAGAGAAAATTAAAAAACTGAAAATGGATAGTGGTCTGAATGAAACCAGAATAGAAACAAACCCACAAGAACAAAGTAGACAGATCCCAATAGTATTGGGGAGGGAAATCAGCACAAAACCTTCCCAGGGATATGAACAACAGGTTCTGTATATAATAATAAATGTGTTCCTTGCAGCAATTGTCTCATTCACCTTCACAATTTCTTTATTTTAGGGAATCTTGCGGAAGGGTCCCTCTCTGACCCTCAGAATTCAAGGCCCATGTTAAATCTGACCTTTTCTATGAAATCTGCTCCCCTTGCCCTTCCTTATCCCTCCAGCCAGACAATATTGTTCTATACCTTTCTGGGTCACTTAAAGCCCTCATTGTTCTCCTGGAGGACATTTTTGTCTTTGAGTTACCTTTTTTTCTTCTTCTCTTGTAGAAGAGCCCTATTTACCCCAAGCCTGTGTACCCCTCAGGGGCAAGACTGGCAAATGGAAATATATTTATTATCTTCTCCTACATTAGGAATCCTTAATCCAGGATCCATGGAAGTGGTCTAAGAATAGATTTCAGGGGATTTTATGAATTTGAATGGGAAAAAATGAGATTTTTATTTTAATATATAGCAATTGGTTTCTTTTGTAATTACATGTAGTTCATTTTATGCATTCAAAATCATTATTTTGGGAAAGAATCCATAAGTTTCAACAGATTGTCAAATAGGTCCATGACAAAAAATTTTTAAAAATTAAAAAAAGAAGTCTGATCTTAGGCTGGGGGTCTCTTAGGCAAGGTCCCAGTCTGCTAGCACCCACTGCTCCCTCCTCCCCTTCCCAGTCTTTAAAGGACAAGATGAAGAGAAAGGCACAGGTTTGTTTATTTCTGGATTTCTTCTCTAGCTCTGAGTTCCCTAAGGATGCCCTCTGCATCTGTTCTTTCTCTTTCCCCTCATACTGTCTGATCCTTCTTAGCTCTTTCCTTTCTTTCCTCCAAACTGCAAACTTACCTATAGTAAGGGTGGTATTTATTTTTTCTTTCTTCACAATTTCCAATATTGTGATATCCATGAGTTCAAGGCCTGTTTATCCTGTCTCTTCTAGTCTATTGTTCTTGAAGGAGGCAGGGTCTAAGCTAGCTTCAGGTCTATTCTTTTTTCTGTTTTTTTTTGGGGGGGGTTCTTCCCCGTATTTCCAAAGTTGTGATATTCCCAAGGATAAAAACTGTATTCCTCTTCTCCCCCCAAGCATTGCGGTCCTTAAGGATAAGATTTTGCTTTCTCTGTCCTCCTTTCCCATTTATATAAACATATTTTGGCCATGTGTATGGACTGAATTATAGGTTTGAATACCTTAGATCTATAAGATGTTGAATAGTTTACCTGAAATCACACAGCCAGAACATGACCATCTTTTCCTCATGATTGCATATGAAATGTTGGCCATTTGTGTAAGAGGGATTCAGAGTCATTCTCTGGGAAAGCCCAGGAACATCTGTTCCTCCATTCAGGTACACTTCTAGAAACAGCATAGTCATAGCTTTTTGTGTGTGATCTGGAGAAAACTAGTTAAAATCCCATGATCTAAGATCTCTGAGCTATAATTCAATTCATTGTATTAATTGAGACCATTTGCTGACCTTTTGTGAGCATAGGATGAGAGTTTAATTATCCTTGGAAGGGATTTGGACCAAGTTAGGAATAAGAAAAGGTTACCACATCTGGATTTAAAAGAGCAGTAGGAAGTCATCATGACCTGGAGACTCTGGCTCAAAGATATCTATAAAACAAAAAAATTGGAAGGAAGGCCAAAATACCCAAGTGGCCAGATTTGAGTATAAACAAAGATGGGACTGATTGCTAGGCAGTAGAGCCTTGAGTGGAGAAATGTGGGTTGGGATTATTCTTTCTCAAGAAATTAAAATGTAACACTAATATACATAGAATCTGATATATTTTTTTTTGTTCTTAAAAACTCAACAGATACCAAATAAGTGTTATCCATGTGCAAGGAAAGATAAAAATTTAATCTCTTCACTTAAAGAATTTAACATTTTTCTAAAGTTTTCTGATATGCATATATTTAAGTATAATAAAAGGTAAGTAATGTGTTCCACACCTGATTTTAATCCATTTATTATCAAGTTAAATTATATCTAATTCATTTCAATTCAATTCAACTCATATTTGTTTATCAGATAGTCAACTAAGTGGAATTAAGGACTTATTCTGAGTCAGACTTTGTATTAAGTCCTGGGTATAGATGGAAAGACAAATTAGGTTTTGAGAGTTTCTCTCATTGCTTCTTCTTTCCCCAACTAGATATAATTGCTTCTTAGTTTTATTTCCCCCCCAGGTTTGGCTGGTTTATGTCTGTGTCTTTGGGTTTCCTTCTGATTTTTATATTTATTTCCATTACCTTAACATGTAACTAGACACATAGACTCAAAACCTTAAAATTATCTCTGACCCTTCCATTTCTGCTATCAAATCTCTCTGATTTCACTTTGTGATTTGTCCTCTCCTTTTCACCTCCACTGATATGTTCTCATTGCCTTTTTTTCAGTTCTTAGCAAAGGCCTTTACTCAAATGGTATAACAAGAAACAGTAGTCACAAAGCATTTGCTCTTAAATCTGGAACATACTGTATACAGCTACAGGAGTCTATGGAAGATATATAAGAGTCTCTGGAGGAAGGAATGGACATGAACTTAAAGAATAGTGTAATAAGGCACATATTTATAACTAAAGCAAATCACAACTACAGACTGTGGGGTCTCAATACTTTTTCTTTCCCCAGAGTTATCTGATGGGCTGTCATGAATGGTGGATGAATCTCTCTGCTTTGCAAGGCATGGAGTCTCTGATCAATAGGTTGGTCCAGTGCTGGAATGGGTCAAGCATAGTGTTCTGTTCAACTGCTGGTTATAGCCAAGCAGGTCACCCTGTCACTGGGAATCTGCTGCTATACCAGGCTGTTTACCAACTGCTGTTGACCACTACCACTCTGGTGTCCACTGTTACTGCCACCATTTTTTATAGCTTTTTATATTCAAAACATAGCATGGGTAATTTTTCAACATTGACCCTTGCAAAACCTTCTGTTCCAAATTTTCCCCTCCTTCCCCCACCTCTTTCCCTGGATGGCAGGTAGTCCAATACATGTTAAATATGTTAAAGTATATGTTAAATACAATGTATGTATACGTATTTATACAGTTATATTGATATATAAGAAAAATTGGATCTAGAAAGAAAGAAAAAACCTGAGAAGGAAAAGAAAAATGCAAGCAAACAATAATAGAAAGAGTAAAAATACTAAGTGATCCACACTTAGTCTCTCTCTGGGTATCGATGGCTCTTTTCATTAATAAACAATTGGAACTGGTTTGAATCATCTCATTGTTGGAGAGAGCCATGTCCATCAGAATTGATCATTGTATAATCTTGTTGTTGCCATGTATGATGATCTCTTAGTCCTGCTCATTTCACTCAGCATCAGTTCATGTAAGTCTTTCCAGGCCTTTCTGAAATCCTGTTGGTCTTTTCTTACAGAACAGTAATAGTCCATAACATTCATATACCACAGTTTATTCAGTCATTCTCCAACTGATGGACATCCGCTCAGTTTCCAGTTTCTTGACACAACAAAAAGGCTGCCATACATATTTTTGCACATGTGGGTCCATTTCTCTCCTTTAAGATCTCTTTGGGATATAAGCCCAGTAGTAACATTGTTGGAGCAAATGATATGCACAGTTTGATAACTTTTTGAGTATAGTTCCAAATTGCTCTCCAGAATGGTTGGATCCGTTCACAACTCCACCAACAATGTATTAGTGTCCCAGTTTTCCCACATCACTCTCCAATATTTGTCATTATCTTTTCCCTGTCATCTTAGCCAATCTGACAGGTGCATTACATTCATATATCATAATTCATTAGCCATTCCCAAATCATAGGCATCCATTGAATTTCCAGTTCCTTGCCACTACAAAAAGGGCTGCCACGATCATTTTTGCATATGTGGGTCCCTTTTCCTCCTTTAATATCTCTTTGGCATATAAGCCCAGTAGTAATACTGCTGGATCAAAGGGTATGTACAGTTTGATAACTTTTTGAGGATAGTTCCAAATCGCTCTCCAGAATGGTTAGATCTATTCTCAGTTCCACCAACAATGTATCAGTGTTCCTGTTTTCCCATATCCCCTCCAATGTTCGTCATTACCTTTTCCTGTCATCTTAGCCAATCTGAGAGGTCTGTAGTGGTATCTCAGAGTTGTCTTAATTTGCATTTCTCTGATCAATAGTGATTTGGAGCACCTTTTCATGTGACTACAAATAGTTTCAGTTTCTTCATCTGAAAATTGTCTGTTCATGTCATTTGACCACTTATCAATTCTCATTACCTTTCTATCACTGGGCTCTTATCCCAGTTTTTTTTTTTTAATCTTCAACTCATAGTTACAGAAGTTGGCTGGACTCAGGCTCAGCCTTGTTGCACTTGTGAGACCATGAGCTGATATCTACTATTACCCCTATGGTAAACAATCTCTGATCTCTTTTTACTCTCCCTGAATTAATTTATTGTAAGACATTTTATGGCAAACTATCCTTTACCCCATCCCTCCTATTCCTTCATTCTTATCCTCTCCAACCCTATCTCACCCATATCCATCCCCACCTTCTTTTTGACTATGCCTTCTATAATTCCTGTTCCATTTTGAACAAACTCCCTTCATTCTGGTCCTCTTTCTCTCATATTCCTTCAATCTATGAACCTTCACTGAGACCTGGATTCCCCCAATAATTGCATCAGTAGCCATCCTCTAGACCATGGCTTCATAAACATTTCTATTCATAAACCTTTTTTATCTTTGAAATTTTATGGGACCCCCTGGCATATATCTATATATGGGACCCCTTGGCATATAGATATATAAAATAGATATATAAATCAAACATGTATTAGTAATAAATCATAATTTGTGACCCTCACTTTCAGTTATAAGACCGCACATGGGGTTGTGAACCACAATTTAAGAAACTGGGCTCAAGACCAAAACATTGCTTACCTTCTCAAATATCTCTTGATCTATTTTGCTCCCCACTCCTGTTTCCAAACTCTCCCTTTATCACCACCCCTGAGTAACCTTTCCTCCTTTGAAGCCTGCTTAAATAAAAATTTCCACCCAATCCATATTTGTAGCAGTTATTGCATGCCAGTGTCCAGATTATTCTCTTCCTTTTCAGCATCTGGATCTTCCCTACATCTTGATTTAAACTGAAGGGCCTTTGAGTGTACTCACTAAATGTCTCTTTATCTTAGAGACAAAAACAAAAACAAACTTTGGATCAGTGCTTTTATTCTCTTTTTCTTTTCACCTTGTCTTTTTGGCCTTATCTAGGTGAAAATACTTTTTTTGTTAGCCCTTTTTTGGTTTCTGTTTTATTTTGGATTTTTATTGTTTTTGTTTTAGACAGGAATTGGATGAAATTTAAAGAATGAAAATTTCTTGTGCCCAGCCCAAAGCTGCTTCCAGCTTTTTCATAAGTTGTATACATTTTAGAAGTTTCTCTCCCACAGAAACCCTACTTATAATTCCCAGGTTAGCCCACAAAATTTAAGCCATAATGTAACTAAAATACAGGGATTTTTTTGGCAATGAAAAAAGTCAGTTCTTTTTTTTTTCAAAATTATTCATTTTTACCATTCATTTTTAAATAAAATTTGATTTCAAATTCTTTCCCTTCATCTAACCTCTCTCCTACACATCAAAAATGAAAGGAAAATGAAATTAATTATACATGTGAAATCATTCAAAACATATTTCCATATTAGCCATGTTGTGAAGAAAAAAGCAAGAAAAAGAAAAGAAATTTTTAAAAGTGTACTTTAATCTGTTCTCAGAGTTCATCAGTCCCCTTTATAGAAATGGATAGCATTTCATTATGAGTCCTTTGTAATTGTTTTGGATCATTGTATTGATTTGAGTAACTAAGTCTTTCTCAGTTAATCATCAGTACAATATTGCTATTGCTGTAGGTGATGTTCTCCTGATTCTACTCACTTCTTTTTACATCAGTTCATCAGTTTTTAAAACTATCCCCCTTGACATTTCTTTTAGAACAGGGTAATTCTGTCACAATCATATGCCACAACTTGTTCCATCCTTCTTTAATTGATGGACATTTTCCTTGCTTTTATCATAAAAAGAGTTGGTATAAATAGCTTTGTACATATAGATTATTTCCCTTTTTCTATGATCTCCGAATAGAAATCTACATTGATATTGCTGGGCCAAAGGTTATGCACAGTTTTGTAACCCTACAGACATAATTTTAAATTGTTTTCCAGAATGGCTGGACTAATTTACAACTCCATCAACAGTCATTAACGTACCTGTTTTTCCATATCCTCTCCAGCATTTGTCATTTTCCTTTTCTGTTATGTTTGCCAATCTGATAGGTGGTATTTCAGAGATGTTTTAATTTGTAATTATTTGATCATTAATGATTTAGAACATTTAAAAATATGACTAAAATAGTCAGCTCTTTTGTAAATTTTGTAAATCTTTTTGTAAATTGGGTGTAACTTAGAAGTCTTTTTCCTATAAAAGTCCTGCTACAGTTGGTGGTTGGTTTCCTAGGGTAGCCTACAAAGACCCACATAAGCCAGAATCTGATTGAAATATTGTACTTTTGCAATTAAAAAAAAGTTAGTAATGGAATTAGAGCTGAGAGAGATCTTTATTTATTTGATAAGAAACCTGAGGACATGATAAATTAAGTGACTTGCTCAAAGTAACACAATGAGTTAATAACAGAGCCAAGTCCTCTGGCTCAAAATCCAGTGTTCTTACACCAAATGCATAGTCTTATACATAGTAGACATTTAATAAATATTTATTGAATTAGATCACTCTTGCCTGGAATAAAAAGACAAAGCAAACTTAGTTCCTTAACTGATCTGGGATCTCCTTGATCTGGATCTTTTGACAACTAATAAAGCTCCATCCCTCTCCATTCTCAGCTTACTCTGTTTTATTCTTATCCAGCTCTTTCTATCCATTCTCCATAAAATACCTGTCCAGCCTACTGTAGAATTTCTTATAGGTCTTTTAACATTTTGTTAACAATTCAGGCTATCCATTTGTTGTTGCCTAGGCAGTGTGATAAACAGAGTAAGACTTGAGTCATAAAGCACTGAGTTTAAATCTTGCCTCAGACACTTACTAGGTGTGTGACCCTTATTAATCTACTAGCTGTGTTACTTAAGGAATCACTGAATCTTTCTTGTCCTTTTACATGTTAATTGGGACAATAATAGCATCTACTTCATAGGGGTTTTGTGAATAGTAAATGAGATGATGGATAGATAGATAAATGTATAGGTGTGTTTTTTTTTTTTTTAACAAAGCTTCAATTGATATATATATATATATATATATATGATTTTAATATTGTCCCTTGCTTTTGAGACATGACCAACTCACTTTCTTTTTTAGCTTTTTCTTTTAGTGTTTTTTATGTTTATATGTTCAAGTCATTATTGATAATGTGCCATAACCTATTTATACAAAGAATACACAGTAAAAGTTTTTGTTCCTTTTATGTGCTTATGCTTGGGGAAAAGCAGGTATGAATAGAAGATGAGAGACAGTGTTCCATAATGGCAAAAGTCCTGGATTTGGAGTCTAAGACTTAGGTTGTAATCCTGATTATCTTGCTTCCTACCTGTCTGACCTTGGATAAGATTCTTGACATTTCTGGGTTTTTGTTTCTTTATCTGCAAAATGAGGGGGTTTGACTAATTTTTCTTTAAGGTTCTTGCCAGATTTTCCTGGGTGCAGTCTGGGCATGCATTTTGATTGGTTGCTGAGGTATAACATTCTCTCAGCTTCTATTAAAATGACAGAATTTACTTTTTTCTCATTCGGAATGATTCCATAAATTGAAACTGGCAACTCTTCCCTCCCTTGGTTCCTGCTGTTAGCAAATGCATGAACTTAATATTCATGCCTTGCGTGTGTATAATCCTGAAGATCAGAATTTGGAGACTCACTGCAGAAACAGCAGTGTTGTTGCCCAGCTCATCTTGCAATAATCAAGCTTCTGCAGCTGCATCCTTACCTGCTACTTAATAGCTTGTACCTTTGCCCTTTGCTTGTACCAAAGCCTGGATCTCACCAAAGCATGCCATCTGTCTAGTCCTTTTCTGTTTATTCCAGGGTACTTATGATGTGCCTTTTCTCATGCTTTAACAGATCCTAGAGAGGTCAGAAATCACAGAATTGAGACCTGAATGGGATCTTAGCTATCACCCAGATGAATATTTTGCTGAAGCTAGCAAGGATCTTAGAATTATCTAATCCTTACTCCTTACTTTATAAATGAGGATACTGTAGCCTAGAAAAGTAAAGTGACTGGCCCCATATCTCACAGCCAATAAGGAGAAGAGCAGAATTTGATCTCAAGTCATCCTCTGCCTCCAAACCTAGTTCTGTCCATGTAATAACTCAAGTAACAGGGTTGTTGGAAAATGGAGTCATAAGGACTGAAATACTCAGGTGTAGTGGATTCAGCAGAACTCACCACACGAGCCAGAAAATGGCTGCTAGTCACAAATCATAAGCTGGGTTGTTAGGAAGCAAAGTAAACTTAGCTTCTTAGGCTTATGGAACCTGAAATCTGATGAATGGGAGCACCATGGAGAGCTCCAACATTTGAAGTGAAAGAAAAGTTGATCTGGCGTCATTTGTTATCAAATCAATTCAATAAGCCAGTCAATCAAAAGTATTATTAAGTACCAAATTATACATGCCAAATAGTATATTAGGCACAGAAGTTTCAAAGATAAATATTAAACATCCCCTGCCCTCAAAAAGTTTATACTCTAAGAGGGGAGACAACAAAATATAAACAACATAATTGGGGAGGGGGAGAGGAGGCAGTAAAAGTTGGAGAATAAAAAAAAGCCTCATGTAGATATGATATTTGAACTGAGGCTTGATGGAAACTAGGGGTTCTAAGAGATGGAGCTGATGAGAGACTTCATACCAATAATGGGAGGACAGCCATTGCAAAGATATTAGGAAGTCAGGAGATGTTATGTGAGGAAAACAATAGGAGGCCAGTTGGATTGGAAATCTGTATTATAAGATTGTAAAGATAGATTGGGAACTAAGTTGTGAAAGTCTTTAAATGCCAAACAGAAGAGTTTGTATTTAATTTTAAAAGTAATAGGGAGCTACTAAGTAGGAGAGTGATATGGTTAGATATGTGTTGTTGAAATATTACTTTGGCTGATGTAGGGAGAATCAATTGGAGAGAGGAAAGTTATGAGGCAGGGAACAAACATTTAATAAATGTCTTCTACCTGCAAAGATCTTGTAATAGGTACTGGGAATACAAGGATAGCTGAAACAGCTTCTGCCCTTAAAGATCTCACAATCTAATGAGGGCATGGTGGTGGGCAGGGAAGGACATTCATGACATCTGATACACAGGAGAGTGAGACTAAGTACAAAGGAAAGGTTCACACAAAGTCCTTTGAGGAAATTTGAGGAGTGACAGCTCAGTTTCATCTAGTATATCTGTCTGTCTAAGGGTCAAAGAGTGTCAGGAAAGGCTTGTAAAGGAAGTGGCATCTGAGTTGGACCTTGATGGAAAGAGAACTCCACCAAATGGAGTTGGAAGAGTTCCCTCTGGAGGCACAGAAATAGTAGAAAGAGAAAAGAGGGCAGAGAATAGACCAATCATCTGCAACATATAATACATAAAGGTACTATGACCTAAGATTGAATGATTGGGTTGGGGACGAGATTGTGGAGTTGTTTGAATTTGGAGTGAGCAGTTGGTATGGGAATTCACAGGTAATGGGGAAATACTGAAGATTTTTTATTTGTACAATAGTTGTATTTGTGCATTTAGAAGATTCATACAGAGAAGGATGTGGAAAATAGATTGGAGGAAGGATAGACTGGAGGCAGAAATGTTCTGTAAGGGTTGTTACATGATTTCTACATGAGAAAAAAACAAGAGCGTAAGCAAGGAAGATTCTGTGAAAGTGGAGAGGAGAGACTGGATGTCCCCTTGGACAGTTCCACTCCAGAGGCAGACAATTTCTGATCTTAAGGGACAGAGCCTGGTAAATCTCTACTATTAAAAGCTGTCTTCACCTCCCCAAACTCCTTATCTATGAACAATGCTATATCTCTGGGGGGTGGGTGGGATAGACGTAAGTTTCTTGAAGTATTTAGGCACCTCAGTTCCTAATATAAGAGCCCTTATTTTCCCACTTGTCATCATTTTCCTGTTGTATCTTTCCCAACACTCATTTCTGAAGGATGAAGATCAAGATTCTGGCAGGGAAATTCAACCCCTTATTTATAGAGGAGGATGCTGAGATGTGTAAGAACAGAAAAAACAACCATTTCTCTTGGATGGTTTCAGGGTTATTTATCTTCCTGAAAAACAGAGCACTAGATCGGGGATTAATCTCTTCTTGCTCTCTTATTCTATAACTGATGTTATAGTGAGATAACAGTGAAGCTATCAACAGGACCTATTATGATAGGAAGATATTCTTTGTAACCAGGTACCTATCAATAGAATGTAAGTCTCTTGAGGTCAGGTTGTATATTGCTTTTGCCTTTGCATCCTAGTACCTCACAAAATGCTTTGTGTGCAGTAGGCACTTATGAAATGTATGTTGAGTTAAATTGGAAAAAAAGATTCTGGTGGTGGGGGCTTGTTTCTGAAAGCCTTGATATACTCTGGAACTCCTCTGCACCAGCTGGGCTCCCTTCCCTAAATGCTTAGGTACATAACGTTGCCAGGCAGTGTTTGTGGGAGCCTGAAGTACAGATACTTTAGAAAGGTAAACATTGTGGGCAAGTCCAGAGATAGAGTTTTCCATCTCAGTTAGGGCACAGTTAGCCAGTTACTTTGTCACAATGTGACCCTTCCTAATGCTTATTAGATCTCATGTCAAATAGATTGTGACCTTTGGAATTTGGATAGAGTACTGTCCCTCATACCTTGCTATGAGCAGAGTCATGTGCTTGCTGGTATGAGACATGCAAAGGTGAATAAAACATGGTGCTTACGTTCAGGGAGCTTGCATTTAGAAGGGTAGATAGGACACATGTAACTATAATACTTGATTAGAAAACCATATGTAATAAAAAGAAAAAAACAGTGATGTTATAAGTTTGTGAAAAGAACAGAACTCTTCTAGCTTAGGGATGAAATTAGAATCAGAAAAGAATTCACTGTTTGAGCTGAATCCTGAAGGATTGGTAAGTTTGGATAGTCTGTGGGATGGAAAAAAAGCATTATAGGTCCTATGATCGTTGATTTAGAGCTGTAAGATATTTTAGATGCCACTGATTAGGACACTGAGGAACAGAAAAGTTAAGTGGTTTGCCCAGGATAATACAGCTAGTAAGTACCCATAACTTCCTAAGTCAAAGCCTTATTTAGAAGTAATGATATCAGCAAATGTGTAGAGGCAAAGAAACATGAGGATGTTTTCAGAAAAGAGAGAATAGTATTGTCTGATTGCAGAATGGGGTAGTTCACAGATTGTAGGGTGAGAAATGGAAAATATTTCAGGATCATCTAGTCCTCTTATCTTACAAGATGAGCCCCACAAAGGTTGTGATTTGTCTAAGCTCAAACAGGTAAGTAAGTTTTTTTCTACAGCACTATGCTGAAGAGGAGCAGTAGGAGACAGAATAGGAAAGGTAAGAGATGACATTATATGGTGGGAAGAGTTTTGGTGAGAGGTTCAAATCCAATATCTATTAATCACTACTTACGTGACCTTGGGCAAGGCAATTCACTTACCAATACCTTATTTTCTTTACCTGTAAATAATTAAGACGTTAGACTAGCTGATGTCTAAAGCTATTTCTGACTCACAAACTTTTATTATAGTTTGGGGCCAGAATATGGAGGACCTTGAATGCTAAATTAGGGATTTTAAACTTTATCGAGGAAGTACTTAAATAAGACCTCCATTAGTTCACATCTTCCTAACTTTCTTAGTCACATCTTAATCCTAACTTTCCCCTCTTGCTTTCTGATTTTAGATAAATCACTTAAAATTTTTTGACCCATAGGTTTCTCATTTGTAAGATGGTATTAATAATCATTGTACTATATCCCCTTCACAAACTTGTAGGAAGAAAGTTCTTTTTAAAAAATAAAGTGATATATAAATGAAAGTCATTATTATGGTTACAATTATGATTATAATTGTTATCCCTCCTCTCAAAGCTACATATTGATTTGATCTGTAAGATCTATTTATTTGCTCAATCTTGCCAGTTATATCTCTAAAACAAATCTGGCTTCCATTTACTTCTCTTCACTTATAAATCCTTTCTCCCCTTGTTTAGGCCCTCTTTACTTCTCAACTGGACTACTGCAATAGACTCCTAATTGGCTTCCCTGCTCCCCATCTCTGTTCTCTCTAATCTGTCTTCCATACAGAAGCCAAATCAATATTCCTGAAATACAAATCTGAGCGTGCTGTTCTTCTACTCAGAAATGTTCTGTGGCTTCTAGCATGAAACACAAAATCTTCAGGCTACCTCATTATGATTCACATTTACCCTCCCAATATTTAATAGTCCTCATGTCTATAATATGTTTTCTCTTCAATTCTACTTTGAGGAATTCCTAGATTTCTCCAGAGCATTGCTTAGGTGTCACATTCTACTTGAAGCATTTCTCAATCCCTCTGATTGTTAGTTTTCTGATCCTCTTTAAATTCCTTTGTTTATCCTTTTTTATTTGAGAGGCAGTGTGATGTAGTATAGTGTGTGGATATTGACCTCAGAGAAAGATCCAGGAATTAATGGAAAAGCATTTATTAAGCATTTATGTACCAATCACTCTGATAAGATATAGTTAGAAAAGTGAGTCAGCCCCTGCTTTCAAGGAGTTTCTATTATAATGGAGGAAAACAACATATAGGATAAGGTCTAGTTTATGACAGATTGAGGGGCCAAATAGTACTTAGATTCTGGCAAGGAAAGTAAAAGAGTCAAGGTCACAGAGACCTTAGAAAGCAATGGACAGAGCAGAAGGTTCCCCGTATTAGGTGTAAGGATGAGAATAGAATAGGGATCAGTGATACCTCCAACAGAGATGAGAATCAGCAGCCCAGCTGACAGTAGCATCCAGTGCCTGGTAGGAATTAGGTAATGAAGGTTGGGCTGAAGAAGAGGAAGGTTTGTGGCTCCCTAACATAGAAATCTGGTAGTATTGGTCCTAATGTTCAGCTTCTTATTGGCATTTTGTAGTAGGAAGCTCCCCACAGAGCTTTGTGACTCTGGCCCCCACTGACATAAAAGCACCATGCTATTCCAGCACTTAAGCATAATGCCTGATATATAATAAATGCTTAATAAATATGTATTCATTGACTTATTGATAAAGTGGCTAAAGACCTGACTGTGGAGTCATTTAAATCTGGATTCAGTCTTCTGTCTGTCACATACTGGCCACGTAACTCTGGGCAAATCACTTCTCTCAGTATTCAAGAACTGCTTTTGTAGATGGAGTTTCCTCACCTTCCTCACCTGGAATTCCCTACCTATATTAATGAAATCAGAGATCTGTACCAAAAAACCCTAAACAATACCCCAGAACTTATATTTATAGTAGACATATTATAACCACCACCACCATTACTACCATCCATTAGAGTGTGAGCATCTTTGAAGACATTGACTTGGATTTTAATTCTTGGTTTTTGTTCTTGTTTACTTTGTATCTGCACAACTTTATATTGTCATAAACAATTTTATGTCTAGAACTGTGATTATATCAATATAGGGAGTTCCTTGGGTACAGACTCCTTCCACCAAAGCGGATCAGTAGCTCTTCTATAATATAGTCTTAAAGGGCTCCCTGGGAATCCAGAAAATTGAGCAGCTTTCCCTGGTCACATAGCTAGTCTGTCAAGAGACAGGATTTGAATGTAAGTTTTTTTGACTTGGAGGCTAGCTCTTTTTTTGTGAAGTCTACTGTTTCTCACTGACCAAACATAGCAGGTCCTTAATTCATGTTCGTTGGATTGAATGGAGGTGAGTGAGAAATGAAAGTCAGCAAAGAAAAAATGATCATTTTGTCTTTTTGGTAAAACCTCCTGCAAGGAAAGTCATTTTTCTCTGGTGGTAGGAAGCATTCTATTATTTATTTGAATGTTAATTTGTAGTCTGCAGAGAATCCCCTGCTGCTGCCGCTGCTGCTAAGATGTCAGTGGATTCATCAGGCTGAAACAAGCATTAATTAATAGATGGTAGATGTAGTTATATTCAGGTACTTGGTCCATCACTGCCTAATATCTGGGACCTTCCTCAGATGATAAGAGGGCTGAACTATGGGGGCTCCCCAAATGACAGTCATCCCTGCTGCATTAACTCTGTTTGGGACCCCTTTGATATAGAGATGGTAGCTGTGGGAATAATTGTTATCATTGCCATTGACTTACATTTCAATAGTACTTTCCACTTTAAAATGTGTGTTCTTCACAGCCATCCGTAAGGGTTAGGGCAAGTATCATTAACCCATCATTTGACACAAGAAGAAATTGAGGTTCAGACAAAGGAAGTGATTTGCTTCAGAGAAAGGAAGTGACTCGCTCAGTCACTTAATTCCTAAATAGTAGAACTGTGACAAGTAGAAAAGCTTGACTTTTGAGGACATGGCTCTTTCCATAAGCCACATTGTGGTTTGAAGATAGCTAGCTGTGGGGACTTTTGCAGTCCTTGGGCTTAGGCTGATCAATCCCACGCTTGTGGGAGAGAGAAAAGGAAGCATCATCTCAAAAAACAAAGAGCCTGGGGTTAATTCAGTCTCAGATGACAGTGGAGCCAAGCTTCCAGGGTTGTCTGGTGCTTACACCTTGTGATGGGATAGGGACTGGGAGATCTAGGGTCTAGTGCTAGTTTTGCATATGAGTAGTGATCTGGGCAACTAGTGTGCCCTTTCTCCGTCCCAGCTTCCTCTTCTATTAAACACGAGTTCTTGAATTCTAAGGCCGTCCCTTCAGCCCAGATGCTCCATGAATCCGTGAACTCTCTGAGTTTCCATGCATGAAGCTCACTGAGTGGGAATATTGATGTCAGACCACAGAGAAAATAGCCCTTCCCGATTGCTTGGTGAAACTGATACCCGGCTTAGAGGGCACAGAAGGTCCATGATGTTAGCACTTCTTCTCAGATCTTTGCTCAACCTTACCCCCCATCATCTATCCCTTTCACCTGAGTCACAGGGGAGGTGAGGTTTCTGGGTCCTCACTTCCTGGGGAGCTCCCTCAGATCCAGGGGACATGATGCAGCATTTAATGGAGGCCTTTCTCAGGGTTCAGAGGAGAAGGTCAGCAGAGGCTCCCAGGCCCGAATCTGTCTCCTGCCTGGCCCGGATCCCAGCATTTGTGTCTGTCTGTGGCCACAGGAATTGATTAAGTGTGGATGGAGCCCAGGGAGATGGGGCGGATCTCACCATGGCATTAACAAGCAAGAAGGGATGTGGGCTTATAAGCAGGGGAGGAAGTGCTGAGCTCCGAGTCTGACCCCAGGCGACCTCTTTGTGGTTCTGATTCTCTGTCAGGAAAGTTGAGATCGTTTTAGTGGCTTTTTTAATGAGATTTGAGAGCCTGGGAAGAAACCTGCCGTGATGTGTGAGGAGCTATTATAAAAAGTGAACTTTCAACTGGCCCTTTGCACACAATTCTTTTAACAGTAACTAGAGTAACCTGTTTTTTCTCCCTGGGTTTTCTTGTCTTCGTCCCAGACTTGGCCTGATGCTGGGCCTTGCAAACAGTAGGAGCCGAACTAGATTAGAAGAATTGGGATGTGGTTTCACATTGCAATTGCTTCATTTTCCATTTTGTATTATAATCATCAACTACCCAGAATGAACAGAGCCCTGTGCTTTGAACATAGTAGGTTTTTCAATAAATGCGTTTTGTTGCTTGTTGAATTAACATGTCCCAGGTACATCCCTGCTGAGATTTGAGACCAAAAGCTCTGCTGGAACTTGTAATCACTACTGACCAGCAGGGAGTTGTTCACAAAATTATAGCTCTGAGACCGAAAGGGGATAAATTTCTCATTTTACAGATGTGATCACTTAAACTCAGGGGTTAAGTGATTTCCCCAAAATCATACAGATAGCAAAGATCCTGTGACTCCAAGTTCAGTGTTGACTATAATTCAAAAGTACAGCCACTATGTAGAGAGCCAAAGCTGATGGTTGCCTCTTGCTTGGAAAGGCCAAACTAGGAAATGGAAGTGACCCATATAAAACAAGCATGTTACTAAGTTTTAAGAGATGAAGATTGAAAACTATCTTTATATGTATTTGAAAAAATAAAATACTATTAAAAATTTAAAAAAAACAAACATGTTAGTTTTTCCTTTATCAAAACTTATATCCACAGCAGAGTCTCCTTCAGATGAAGGCCAAAATGGGTTTGGTGAGTGGGCGATAGTAAGAACAGCTGGCAAAAGCTTGCTCAGCAAGCCAGGATTGGAGCTGAAAGCCAAATAAGAAGATAGGTCTTGTTCTGAGTTGAGAAATGATAGCCAGAGCTCTTTAAAGAAGACAAATTATATTAACAGTGCCTTGTCAAATCTTCCCTTTTTTAAGGTGCCTCAAGATCTCTTTAGAAAGATTTTTATGGAAATATTTTCCATAACTTCACATGGGCTTTCTTAATGGGAGCTGAGATTGGGGATAAGGGAGAGAATCTAGTACTCAAAGTTTAAAAAACATAACAAAACAATGTAAAATTGTTTTAAATGTAACTGCAAAAATCTTCTTAGAGGGGTCATGTTTCTCACAAAGTTTTAGAATCTTTGATTTCCTTACCTGAAGAGTTGGAAGGGAGAGGTGGGACAGAAAGAACTAGATGATATAGTATGATGGAAAGAGCTAGGAGACTTGGAATCAAATAAGTTCAGTTTGTGGTCCAGCCTGACCACTTATTAAGTTTGTGACATTCTATGACTCTGCAAATCTTGATTCTGAGTCAAAAAAGAGATATGTATATTGAAGGAACATAGGCTCTCCAGCCCCAGAAGTGAGTATTCTCCCACTCTTCCCTTATTTTCCCCTACATACATGTTCCATGTATGATCCTAACAATATTAATAATAACTGATATATAACCCTTACATTTTGGAAAATGCTTTACATTTATTGCCATATTTGAGCTTTTCAGCAGGCTCAAATATAAGGTAACAGACTTGTTGTCTTGGGTACTCACACATTAAACATTTTTTGAATGAGAAAATTGAGGGTCGGGGAGATTAATTCATTTGTCCAAGATCATATAACTAGTATTTGTTAGAGGTAGAATTTCAATCCAGGTTTCTTTTGATTCAAAGCCCATCCATTTCCCCACTATCATCTCACAGTCATCTTTAGTGGCTAATGTGTAAGGACTTGGGAATACAAGGATAGATGTGAACTGCTATCAAGGAGCTTACTATTTAATATATGATTTATCTCCTGGAGGAACATAAGATGAATAGTTGTTTTTCTCTCTGATTTGTCTCAAACAAGGAGAATCTGATGTGATGTAAGTTTTGATAAAGGGAAAACTAACATATTTGTTTTATTATTTTTCAGTTTTTAATAGTATTTAATTTTTTTCAAATACATATAAAGGTAGTTTTCAACATTCATTTCTGTAAAACTTTATAACATGTTTGTTTTACATGAGTCACGTCTGTTAACTGCACCTCCCCTCACCTGCCCTCCAATGTTCCAATATTTATTGAAATTTGTATCTATAATGTTTAGATCTCTAGTAGAACTCAAATGAATATTCTCTTCTGGAGAAATACTGCTTGGGAAGAGCCCTTTCCTACTCTAAACCATTTGGGCAGCAGCATTGTTTTCTAGGATTGTTGTTGTTGTTTTATCTTTGTTCTCAAAGAAGATCATGACATCAAGGAAGTAATATCATGACATGGAAGTGATTTGGAGTAAGTGAGAGGGAACTCTGCAAAGTCATCAGACTCACTGTCTCCTCCAAAGCCATTTGGGCCTAGTGACAAGACATAGATCAGTAACAACTAGAAATAACCCATGATGCAATGGGGAATCTTTGCCTTTTTTCTTTTTCTTGATAGTATTTTATTTTTCCAAATATAGGTAAAGATAGTTTACAACATTCATTTTTGTAAGACTATGTTCCAAATCTTTCTATTTCTCTCCCTTACTTCTCCTCTCCCAAGACAGCAAGCAGTCTGATATAGGTTAAATATATGCATTCCTTTTAAAGATATTTCCATATTTGTCATATGAAAAATCAGACCAAAGGGGAAAAATACAAAAAACAAAAAGCAAACAAATAAACAAAAAGGTGAAAATACTATGCTTCAATCTATATTCAGTCTCTATAGTTCTCTCCTGGTTGCGGATGGCATTTTCCATTACAAGTCTATTGGAATTCTCTTTTAGATCACCACATTGCTAAGAAGAGCCAAGTCCCTCACGCCTTGCTTCTGCTTACTTCATTCAGCATCAGTTCATGTAAATCTTTCCAGTCTTTTCTGAAATTAGCCTGCTTATTATTTTTATAGAACAATAATATTCCATAACATTCATATACCATAACTTACCCAGCCACTTTCCCAACTGATGGGCATCCACTTGGTTTCCAGTTCCTTGACACTTCAAAAAGGATTACTATAAACATTTTTGCACATGTGGGTTCTTTCTCCTCTTTTATGATCTCTTTGGGATACAGACCCAATAGAGACTGCTTTATAGCCCTTTGAGCATAGTTCCAAATCACTCTCTAGAATGGTTGGATCAGTTTACAACTCCACCAACAATGTATCAGTGTCCCAATTTTCCCACATCTTCTCTAACATTCGTCATTATCTTTTCTTCTCATTAGCCAATCTGAAAGATGTGAGGTGATAACTCAGAATTGTTTTAATTTACATTTCTCTATTAATAGTGATTTAAAACTTTGCTTTTAGAGATAAGGTCTTCCACAGGTCTCAGTTTGACTGAGGCAATTCTTGGGTGGGTACTTATAAGCAGTTTGAGGATCTGATGTGACCAACTGCTGTTATTGACTCTCATTAGGAGCCAACTGGAAGATGCACCCAAGAAAGTAGAGAGGGGCCATTTGGCTGCATTTAGGATCCCCAAATAGCTGCAGTTTGGATGTATCCCATTCTTAGGATTGCTTAAGCTCTCTTTAAATGTATTTCTAGTAAGAAAAAAGTTGGAAAAAAAGAAAAAAAAAGAAAGTACAGTTTGGTATACTTCCATTCCCCCTCCCTCAAAAGTGCTGCCATAGTTATCTCCTTTACTAATGGTCATATGTGCAAAGTAGATAGCTTGCTGGACTTGAGCCAAGAACACTTGAGTTCAGACACCAGCACCTATCATCTTGTATCCTCTGTGTTCTCATCTGTAAAATTAGGTAACAATACCTACAGCAGGGTTGTCATGAGGCTCAAATGAGATAATACATAGGTGATAGTTGTTATTAAATGTGCTCAGTGCAGATTACCCAGATTTCTTTCCATCCCCTATTAGCTTGTCTCAATGTATTCTCCCTTAGGAAAGAAAAAAAAAATGAAGAAATAGGGGAATCCTGAGGGGATAAAAAAAATCATGTCATAAGAAGATCATGTGAACAAACTGGGGATGATTAGCCTAGAAGCAAAAAAAGTCATGAAAGAAGGATTTCACTTCTTTTTCTAGGCCCTAGTGGGCAGATCTAGAAGTAATGGATGGCAGCAAAAAGATGTGTATTTTTGACTTGAAATGATGAAAAGTTTGTTATAATGGATCCTGTCCCAAAGTGTAATGTGATGTCTCAGAAAGTGGTAGATTCCCCGTCACTAGAGGTCTTTAAAGAAAGGCTTATCCCAGTTGTCAGGGATGTTGTAGAGGAGATTTCCTGTGCTATTATAAGGTAAACCAGAAGTTCTTTGAGGTCTTTTCCAATTTTATAATCCCGTGAATTTGAGTTTGGAATGTGAGATCAAGAAGATGTGAACTGTGTCTTTTGTAGACCAGTCAGAACAAGATGAGTGGGAACAAATAGGTCTGTGTGAGAGGGATGGCCAAAAAGTCTACAATGAGTTGGATGATCCAGGGGTAGGGGAACATGAGGTCCTTGCCCTGATAGAATTTAAAATCCATTTGGGTGAACAAGCTGTAAACCTACAAAGAAGTTAAAGACTGATATAGACAATATATAATAATCCAGTACAAACCACTGAATAAGTTTTTTGGGCCCAAGAGAACTGAGGCTGTATGTGATTAATTGCAAACTGAGTGGTACAGACAGTAAGTAAGTGTTCTAGGAGTTTAGGGGAGGAGAGTTGCTGCCTTAGGAATTTTCCCAAAATTAATTCTATTGGCAGGATCTGACAATGTTTGAAGGAGGTAATGAAGTTGTCAAATAATCTCAGATTGTTGGAACTGGATCTCAAAGGCTCATAAATTGCTAGACCTAGAAAGAACCTTGAAGACCTAGTCCAACCCCTCTCATTTTTTAGAATAATTTCCTGATATCTTTTTAAAAAATTCTGAACTTCAATATAATTGAAACAAACATTTCCATATGGATAGAAGAATAGAAACATAGGATTGTATATGAAACTATGACTTGCCATTTCATGCTACTCCTTTTTTTTTTAAGTGTTTAATAGGTTGAGTGCAATACTTTCAAAACTGTCCTTTTTGTGCTTCCTTCTGAACTTCCTTATTTTCTCTTCTGTTCATTTACAATGTTTCAATGGCCCTCTTTCTTTCTGATCACTATTGTTAACCCTTTTCTTTTTCTCCCCCCAAAATAAAAAATATTCTTTGTAACCAATAAACATGGCTAAGCAAAACAAAATCACATAGCAAAACATATCCTGCCCCCTGAATCCATTATTTTTCTTTTAGGAGGTGGATAGAATGCGGTATCATAGACCCTCTGGAGACTTAGTTGGTCTTTTTTTAGTGTTGTCTTTGCTTAAATATTCCTCTGGGTTCTGTTTGCTTTACTCTTTGTCAATTCATAATTTGAAGTATTCTCTGAAATGAGTCTTTTTCATAATTTCTTATTCTGCAATAATTTTCCATTCCATTTATATGGCAGTTTGTTTAGCTGTTCTAGCCATTCTCCAGTAGATAGTACCTCTTTAGTTTTTTCCTCTCTTCTTCATTTTCCCTTCCAGATAAGGAATTTTGTTCCCTCTCTTATCTTATTCTTACCTTTGCCCCATCCAAAACTGTTTTCTTATTGAGTTTTATATGTTTGTATATTAAATACTCTCTGTATGTTTAATCTTTCTTTGCCCAGTTCAGATAAGAATGAGGTTCATTTGATGCCTGTTCTCCCACTCCATGTCTGTATGGGCTTTCTATATTATTATTATTATTATTATTATTTGGGAATTCCTTCTAATTATGAAAAACAGCAATACCCCCTTCTTCATTCTTTCTACATGAGTGCATTCTTTTTATATTCATTTCTCTTTCCTCTCTTCAAACCCTCATAACCCAAGAAATCCACCCCAAGGTGCTGTTTTTTTTTTTTACTTACCTCCCTTAATAGCCTTTGAATACATTAAGAATCTGAGGGAATACTTGTATCTTTCCTCCCACAGAGAATGTTAACACTACATCATCATACAACCCCTTCCAATTGCTTGTATGAATTTACCTTTCTAGATTTCTCATGATTTGTATTTGCATTTCAAAGTTCTTATTCAACTCTGTTTTTTTTTTTATCATTAATGCCTGCAAGTCCATTAAAGGTTCTTCTCTCCTCCTTTCCCTCCTCTCTACCCCCCAGAGAATTATACTCAGCTTTGTAGGATAAGTTATTCTTTGTAGTAATACTCTGTGTGTATGTGGTTGAGTGTGTGTTTACCATTTACGTTACCATGAGAAAACTGGCTAACTATTTTGAGTCAGTTTCCAGATTCTAAAATGTGCTGTTTACAGGTTAACATTCACTCAGGGTTTTTGATTTAGTATTTCCTATTTTGAAGCATATCATAATCACAAAACAGGTCCGACCCAGTTACTAGGGGCTAACATGCCCTACAAAAGGTATCTAAGCAGAAGTTAAAAAATTGAATCTGGAGTTTAGGATGGAGGTAAGGATTGAATATTATAGATTTCAGAATCATGAACAGGGAAGTGATAGATGAAGCTATTGGAGTGAATTAAATTAACAAGGGACAAGGCAGGGAAGAGTATAGGGTAGAGCTCTCTGGCAAGATATACTAATAGAATGCTGGGAGGAAGTTGAAACAAAGAAGCATATAAGTCAAAAGAATTTTCTTTTCCTACTTTCTCATTCCACTTCCTTGGGTCGATTCCATCATTAAAATAACCAATTCAACCCATGTTAATGATCACAACAGAGATGATGAATTCAAGGCAATTTAGGGAATTAATCAATGAGAGGAAGAGATTCATAGCAGTATAGAATAAGACCGATGGAACTTAATTCAAGCCCACTCAGGCATTTGTGTTTGTCTTAGCTCTGACCTTTACTTAAATCTGATAGTGGAAATTGGAAGGAAGATAGAGTGGGTCTAGGACCTTGAATACATTTCCACCAATTAGATCATGGGACCTCAGATTTAGCACTGGAAGAAATGTTAGAGATCTCACCGTGGTCATATTTATAATGTCAAAGATGGGATTTGCTTCTGTTATATGACTCCAAATAGAATTGTTTTTCCCTTGCCTCCACTAGACTTTTTGAACCAATTTCAAGAAAAAGTGAGTTCTGCTCATGCTTGAGGACATACCTACTCAGATCTGTGATTATATCTTGTTAAATGCAAAACGCCCTCCCTTGACTTGCCAATTTCCTGGAGAAACACAAGGAACCAGGCTTTCTTTCTTGTGTGTCCCTATGCTTCCTAGAAAGCCAATGATTCATATGATTAACAGGAACTCGAGCCACTACAGCATGCCTACCAGCTGTTTGTTGCTGCAAACTCTGTCACCCACAAGCCTGTAGAAAAATAACAAAAATAAAGTCACTTTATGAATATGAAGAAGGATAGCTTGGTTCTTTGAACTCTAGTATCTCCTTGTGGTTTTTCTCAAAGTCAACTTTGTGAGTATTGCCTAGTTGGAAAGATCTAAGGGAAAAGCTTGGTTTTCACTCAAAATCCATTGGCTTTATTGAAGACTGTGCATATATTGTAGGTACATAATAAATGTTTGTGGAGTGAATGATTAAGCAATTAGTTCTTAAAAAGTGCCTTTTGGGTAGAGTAGTTTCTTTCATAGATTCTCCCCTCCTGACTACTACTAATAATAATTCTTATATATTTTGTGTTTTATAGTTTGTAAGACATTTTATATAAATTATTTTGTTATTAACAAGCCAGTGAGGAAAGTAGCAGAAGAAAATTTTCCTTAGTGAGAACAATAGCTGGTATGGAAATCCTCATCACCAATAAAAATTGCAACTCTTCCAATAATGTATGATCTGACTGCCATCAAGTGTCCTATAAATGAGCATTTCTAGTTCATTCTTCAACAATGCATTGATTCCTGACTTATCAGTCTGTGGGAAATGAACATCCCCTGGAGCAGTTTGGGGATGACAGATAGCTAAGATTGTAGCCCCCTTTTCCATTATGCTCCTCCTCAGACTATGATCTTTGAATCCAGGGTTTTCATATTCCCACCCACATTCTTGTCCAAGCCTTGGTTAATTTGTTTGAAGTCACAATCCCTGGGAGCTTATATGTTATCGCCATCCTTCCTTGTCAGACTAGGGAACCAACATTTTATTTGGTTCTAATAAAGAATTCACCTTGCTTACTCTCTGCCTTCTAACTGCTCTCTCGAGAGGATTAAAGTGTGTTTAAGCATATTGTAACTGTTGACTCTGAATGGCTCCTGCATGGAGAGGAATTGAAATGTTCTGCCTCCACCCCATTCCTTTAGGCCGGCATGATCCGTACCGACAAGGACGAATTCTTCATCGAGCCTCTGGAGAAGGGGATGTCGGAAGAGAATGATGGCAGGATGCATGTGGTTTATCGCAGGCCTCCATCTCCAAAGCTCTTTCTCAATGACAGCAGGGAGACCACGTATTCAGGTAAGATTGAGAGTACTCATGACTGTAAAGAAAAAAGTCTTGTTGGTTGTTGAGGTGCTCAAGAGTTCTTTTTTGTCCTTGGTTGTCCATATGGGCCCCTCAGCCCTTCCAATCCTGAGAGGAAAGCAGATTGCCAAATTATCTGGAACTGGAGTATACTTCAACTAACAGAGCATACAACCACATCTGGGAGGGATTTTGTATTGAGCCCACAATACATGAGGCTAATTGACTAAATCAGAATGCTGGATTATAGAAATATTTTTTAAAATCAGGCTAATTGATTTTCAGGTAACCAATATTTTAAAAATTGGTTTAATTTAACCAATCACTTTTTATTTTGAGAATAGAAAATGCAGGAATTATGTCTGAGAACAAATAAGTTTTCTGCTTGAAGGCAACATCTTTGATTTATGTTGAGAGATAGAGACACAGAGGTGGGGAGAAAGGAGGGAGGGAAAGAAGGAAAGGAAAAAAGGAAGCAGGGAGGGAGAAAGGAGAGGGGAGAAGGAAGGGGAAAAAAAGGAGTGAGGAAGAAGGGAGGAGAAAGAGAGATCACTAAAATTTGATAAAATTCTCAAAATCTTAGATTAGCCTTGTCAATATAGACTGTGTTAAAATGTTATCTTTTCTTCATTTTGACCTAGCTTCTTTCTTTGGGAAGGGGATGAGAGAGGGGTTGAATTTCTCTTGGAAAAAATACCCTCATCTTGTGTGTGTTTTAAGATACTGCTACTTGCATACTATTTTTACCTATTGGGTTTTTGAATTTTAAAGCAAACATGACCTAGACCTTAGACAATATGAAAATTCTGTCATCAGAAGAATGTTGGCTTTTTTATGATCACATATCTTGTACTAGAGATGGCTTGGGGAAGAGGAGGGCATTCCCCATGTGTTTTAGTGCCAAAGGTTTGCTAACAAGTAGCATCACAGGAATTTGGTGAATAGATTTCAGAAGTTTTTCCTACATGACCTCTGTACCCATTTTGCCTTTATCTTTATGACTTGTAAAAATGTTACGTGCTTTGGTATAGGAAGTTCAAAGTCCTGGAGATAGGAGTGGAAGAATGTTAAAAGCTTGGGATACAGTGACTAACTTTCATTCCATGAACTTACTTAGCCACAGAAAATCACCCAATGAGAATAGTGCCTTTCTTAGCTTCATGTTTAGAAAAATAGTCTCCTACAATAAAGTTGCTGTTGAAATGGGTACTTTTAAAATATATATTCAGATAAAAAAGTTACTCAAAAATTGTCAGGGATACTCTGTTGACTACCAAATAAAGTGTAATATACTTAGCCTGGTATTTTGAAGTCCTTTGTGATCTGGTTCCACCTATTTTTCCAGATTATACATATGAAACTGCTTTTAAACTTTTTTTCAATTTTTAAGAATATTTTTATTTAAATTTATTTAAAATCCATATTCTATTCCCCTTTTTCTTCTCTAGTGTCCTCTCTCCCTAAGATGGTAAACAATCAATATAGGTTATACATTATATTTATTATTATATATATTATATATTTCCATATCAATAATTTTATATAGGAAGACTCAAAAAATTAAAATAAATTGAATTAAATTGAATTTAACTATTTAATTAAATTAAAAATTAAAGAAAATGAAAAATAGCATGCTTTAGTCTGTATTCAATCAATAACATTTTTTTCTCTGGAGGCAGATAAATGCTTCATTGTTAATCTTTCATAATTATCTTGGATTATTGTATTTTTGAGAATACCTAAATCATTTATGATAGTTTATTGAACAGTATTTCTGTTTGCATGTACAAAATCCTCCTGGTCTTGTTCACTTCACTATGCATCAGTTTATGTAAGTCTTTCCATTTTTTAAAATCATCCTTTTTGTCATTTCTTATAGTACAGTAATATTCCATTACAATAATATACCACAGCTTGTTTAGCCATTTCCCAATTTATGAGCATCTCTTTGATGTAGAATTCTTAGCTGCCATGAAAAGAGCTACTTTAAATATTTTTGTATAAATAGATCCTTTCCATTTGTGGGGGGATGGCTTAGAATACCATCTAAGCATGGTATTTTTGAATCAAAGGCTTTGTATAGTTTTGTAGCTCTTTGATCATAGTTTCAAATTGCTCTTGAGAAAGATTGGATCGTTTCATAACTCCACCAATAGTACATTAATGTCCCAGTTTTCCCACATTCCTCCAGCATCCGTTTTTGTTATATTACTCAATCTGAGAGGTACGAGGTGATACTTCAAAGTGATTTTAATTGCATATTTCTGATCAATAGTGATTTAGAGCATTGTTTCATATGACTATAGATAACTTTGGTTTTTTTGTAAATTGTCTGTTCATATCCTTTAAACATTTATCAATTAGGGAGTAGCATGTATTTTTATAACTTTAACTCAGTTCTTTATATATTTGAGAAATGAGATATTTATTAGCGATACTTGCTGCAAAAATATTTTCCAGCTTTCTGTATTCCTTATAATTTTGGTTGCATTGGTTTTGTTTCTGCAACACCTTTTACTTTATATAATCAAAAATTATGTATTTCATATTCTGTAATGTTCTTTGTGTCATCTATGGTTCTAAATTCTTCCCTTATCCATAAATCTGACAGATAAACTATTCTACACTCTTTTAATTTGCTTATGGTATCAACCTTTACATGTTAAATCATGTACCCATTTTGATCATATCTTGATATATAGTGTGAAATGTTGGTCTCTACTTAGTTTATGTCACACTGTTTTCCATCCTTGGCAATTTTTGCTTTAAATGCTTGGCTCTATGGGTTTACCATATACTAAATTACTGAGGTCATTTACTATAATATAATTTGCACCTAATCTATATCACTGACCCACAACTTTATTTCCTAGCTAGTACCAGATTGTTTTGATAATAACTGCATTATGTTTGAGATCTAGTATAGCTAGATTACCTTCTTTCTTTTTTCCCATTGATTTCTTTGATATCCTTGAGCTTTTCATTCTTCCAGATGAATTTTGTTATTTTTTTCTAGCTTTACAAAGTAGTTTTTGATACTTTTGATCAGAAGGCACTGAATAAATGAATTAACTTAGGTAGAATTGTCATTTTTATTATTTTGGCTTGGCTTGCCCATGAGCAATTAATATTTTTCAGTTGTTTAGATGTGACTTTATTTGTATGAAAAATGTTTTATAGTTGTATTCATATGGTCCCTGGATTTGTCTTGGCAGGCTCTCAAATATTTTCTATTGTCTACAGCTATTTTAAGTGAAATTTCTTTTTCTATGTCTTGCTGCTAGACTTTGTTGGTAATATATAGAAAGGCTGATGATTTATGTAGGTTTATTTTGTATCTTACAACTTTGCTAAAGTTAATAATTTCATATAGATTTTTAGTTGGTTCTCTAGAATTCTCTAAGTATGTCATATCATCTGCAAAGAGTTACAGTTTTGTTTCCTCATTGCCTATTCCAATTCCTTTAATTTCTTTTTTTTCTCTTACTCCTATTGCTAACATTTCTACTACTCTACTAAGGAATATAGGGCATTCTTGCTTCACTCCTGATTATATATTGAGAAGGTTTCTAGCTTATCCCCATTACAGATAATACTTGGTGATGGTTTTAGATACATATTACATATCATTTTAAGAGTAAGTTCCATTAATTCCTATGCTCTTGAGTATTTTTAATAGGAATGGGTTCTGTGCCTTTTCAAAGACTTTGAAACTGTCCTTTTAAAAGCAAAAATGCAGTATTATATAGTTATTATTATTAAATTTCATCTTGTTTTGAACCTTCCTTCCAGGCTTTTGAAGTCTCTTCAAATTCTAATGCCATAAAGATATTCCTCTTATTTTGTGTCATGTCTTCTGTGTTTTTATCTCAGTCATTAATAACATAGAATAAAGCTCTCTCATCCTCCTCTACGCTTCAGCCATCTTTATGTAAATTATTTCCCAGTCTATATTACTATCCCTGACCTATTCCCAGAGGCCCAATCTTGCATTTTAAGCAGCTTACAGAACATTGCTATCTAGATATCCCACTAATGACACAACTTCAACATTTTAAAGAAAAAACTGAAATCATCTCACCTTCAAAATGTGTTCTTTTTCCCTTTCTTCCTTTTCACTTCTCAAATTAGTATTACCACTAATCTTCTCAATCACCCAAAGTCAGAGTCATTCCTGACTTCTACTTTTCCCTTACCTCCATTCCTCCCACCAAACTCAACCTCCTCAGTGTTTCTCAGTTCTATTCTTTCCTTTTAATTCCAGTTGCTTCTATGCTAATGTAGCCTCTTTCCATACTGTGCTCTCTACCTTCAGTACATTCTTAATCAAATCCAGCCTCAGTCAGATACCAGAATAATGTATGTAATAATGCACAACTCTTTCCTCATCACTGACTTAAAAATCTTCAATAACTTACTTATGGCTTATAAAGTCTATATTTAACAACTTGACATCCAAGGACTTCAGCAATCTAGCTCTAACCTACTTTTCCAGAGTTATCTCCTACTATTCTCCTATGACCTAGTCAAATTATTTAATTTACCTTTTCCTGAATATATTCCTCTATCTCCTTATCTCTGTATGTATATGCGTTGTGTATATATTCTTGCTCATTTTCTTCCTAGTTCCTGGAATGTCTTCCTCTGCTTCTCCACCATTCAAAATTCTGTCTTTCAAACTCAAATGTCACTTTTTTTGGGAGGCAATTAGGGTTAAGTAATTTGTCCAGGATTATAAAGCTAGTCTGAGGTCAAATTTGAACTGTGGTCCTCCTGACTCCAGAGTCAGTGCTCTATTGACTATATTACCTAGCTGCTCCAGGTGTCACTTTAATGAAGTCTACATGGGCTCCAAGCAAGAAACATTTTTCTGCCTCCTGTGAACCACCCCCAGTACTTTTTAATACCTGTCGTGTACTTTGATGTTTTCTTTTATATTATATCCTTTGAAGTATTATGGGTGATTAAATACTTGAGAGCAAAATCTATCTATTCATTTTTCTTTCTCTTTTAGAACCTTATTCTGTGACACATATACTCAATACATGTTTTTGAAGTGATAGGGTAAAAGAAAGAACCCTCTCAAATGTCTCTAAACATTAGGAAAACATTACCCATGTCCTCCATCTGGTCTGGTAATATGTGCTAACCACAATAATGGCTCTCTAAACTTCTTAACTCAGAACTGCCACTTGTATGAAATGAGAGTTTTCTTCTCTGAGGTACCTTGGCCATGACATTTGTAAGACTGGAAGTGATATTATATGATCAGTATCATAGCTATTTCTTTTGCTAACTGAGATAGATTTAAAGCATTAAGTTTCAATGGGAGTAAAAAAAATGAATAGTAAGAAATTTATTTAGCAGCCTCTAGTTTCCTTTTAAAGAAATTAATTTTTTATTCATGCTTATTGTACAAATTTTGAGTTCATTAGCAAATATAGACCAAGAAGGAGCATCCTGTAAAGAAAGAGTTCCTCAGGAGGAAATCATTGAATTTGTGTCTTTTTGGTATATGCTGCTTATTCTTAGCAGGAAAACCTTTTTTTATTTTAACAGAATTAATTATTCTTTCTCCAATCCAACCCCCTGAACTCCTCTATTACTATGGTGGTAATCATCATCTTCCTAATAACCCAGGCTCAAAAACTCAGTGTCATGCTCAGCTAGTAAGTCATTCACCCCACATATCCAATCAGTTGCTCTATTGGGTCTTTTGTAATCCTACCTTACAATCAACCAACCTACAAGTATTTATTAAACTTCTAATATGTCCCATTTACTGGCCTAGGTGAGATACAAATAAAAAGAATGAAACAACATCCACTTTCAAGATATTTTTCACTGTAATGGGGAAAACAACAAAAACACAGTCAAAGTTTCTCTAGACTCTGATCTCTTTTCTTCACTCACATAGCCACCCACTCTAATTTCAGATCTTTGTCTTCTCTTTAGTTTACTATCAAAATAGACTCCTAATTTATCTGCTTGCCTCAGGTCTCCTTCCCCTTCAATCCCTCCTTAAAACAGCTGCCAAAATGATTGTTTTATAAATTATATGTTGGGGGGAGCTAGATTACACAGTGGATTGAGCATCAATACTGCCTCAAAAAAAGTCACAGTCTTGCCTGTGGAGCTCCTCCCTCCCCTTATTGAAAAGAGTAGAAAGTGGTGGACATTTGAGAGATCCAGGCAGATCCTCCGTTTAAGGTGTGCACCCAGAGTGGCCATCTCAACATTTCTAACTCTGGTAAATCCTCTAGATTTTATGTCTTCATTTGTACCATATACCTTTTCCCTATCTGATTTTTCAGCTTTCTTCTATGTATTGTCTTACCTTAATAGATTGTAAGCTTCTTAAAGGCAGAAATTGTCATTTGCTTTTCTTTGCATCCCTGACCTTGAGCAAAGTGCCTAACACATATTAAGTACTTAATAAATTCTTATTGACTCACTGACTTAGCTCCTTGAGAAAAGGAAGATTGTCTTTTGTCGTTCTTTATATCCCTGGATCTTAGCCCAGTGACTGGCACATAGTAAGTGCTTAAAAATATTTATTTACTTACTAATTGACCAATATCATTCTTCCACTGAGTAATCTCCAGTTGCTTGCTAGTACCTCTTGGATCAAGTATGAATTCTTAAATTTGGCATTTAAAGCCCTTCACAATCTGGCTCAAACTCATTTTCCAATTTCTTAACATTTCATTTCTCATCTTAGTACCTTTGTCCCCTGTGTGCTGAATGTACTCACCCCTCACCTGAAACTCTTAGAATTCTAGGAATATCAGCTTTGGTTCCACTATCTTTCTGAAATCTTTCCAAATATCTCTGGTAGCTAGTGCCCACCCCTTTTGCTATCTCTCTATTTTGTTTTTATCTAAAGATGTACCAGTAGTTTCTCTATGATAGAATGTAAATTCCTTGAGGGTAGGGACTGCTCTGATTTTTTATTTGGGATGCATCTCCAGCACCTAGTACAATATGTGGCACACAGGTGCTTAAATAATCATTGATTTATTAATACATCATCAGAATCAATGAGCTGTTACTATTGGAAAGGCCCTTAGAAATCATTTAGGCTTATTTCTTCATTATACATATAAGAGAACAGCAGCAGAGAGAAAAAGGTACTGCCCATGATCATACTGGTTTTGTGAATATAATCTTGGTCTGAACAATTTACTGCATCTGAACATGTTTCTTTGCAGAGACCTGTTATAACTATCTCTAAGCTCCCACAGAGTCCAGACTTTTCAGTCTAGCACCTAATAATTTCTCTCCAATTTATATTCCAGATTTGCTGTCCTTCACTTTCCTAAACATAGGCATCCTTCAGCCAAATCTGATCCTTGGCCTTTCCTATATCCTAGGCAGACCCTCAAACCTTATCTAGAAACTGATGTCTGAATTTAGGAGGGACAAGGGCAGTCAGTAGTACATTCAGAGAACGAAGAGGAAGATTGTGAGATTCTAGGAAGTGCTGTAATACAGGGATCACTAGAAGGAATTGAGACTCTGAAGAAATGAATACTTGGGAATTAGAGATGATGGAAATGACATTATAACTGTCTTCAAATATAGGTACTATTGTCATGAGAAGAACAATTAGATTTATTTATCTTGGCATGAGAAGGAATAGTGGAATCAATGGGTGAAAGATGTACAGAGAAAGATTTCAGCTTGATACAAAAGCTTCCTAAAAACGAGAGTCTATTTGGAAATGTCAGTGTAGTAGCACGTCCAGGGGCCCATAGATTCAAATTCAAATTCAGAAATTCCTAAAAATGAGACCCCAATGAGGGGATTGGGCTTCCACATTGCCAAAAGTCTTCAAGCAAAAACTGAATGACTACATGTCTAGAACATGGAGAGAGAATTTCCTTGCTTTTGGGTTTGCCCAGGAGGTATCTTTCTGCTCTTTCATTCTCAGAATTTGGTCTAAATCACACACACACAAAAAAACTGGTCTAAAAAGTCACTAAAAAGGTTGCTTCTAATGGTTTTAAAATAAAGTTCAGTAGAATTTTATTTAAAATACATTTCATCCTACTATTCTATTGGACAGAATTGAGAATTTAGTGTCACTCCAAAGTCTTCAGGTCAACCTCAAAGCTTTATTTTTAGAATTACTCTTCTTAGCCTTCTCTGATCCTGGCCTGCAAGAGACCCAGAAGTGCCCTGATGAGCAAAGTGTGGGGGGCTGCAGTGAAGTTGGAAAAAGGGACATAGGAGTTGTGATCTGGCATTTGCTAACAGGAAGGATTAATGGCTAAATAAATGGTTTAGAAAATAAAGACAGGTGTGGTCAAGAGTCAGTTTCTTGCTCCTTGTTCTAGCATGGGAAGTCACTGGATCTACTTCATCTATAAAATGAGGGGTTGGGACAAGAAGATTTCTAAAGTCGTTTGCATTTGAGTCTGTGATTCCTTTAGTTTGTGCAGAGGATGTGAAACATGCACTCTCTGCAAGGCATTTACTGGCTCCTGCTATTGCTGGAGCAGGCCTAGCAATCAGGGTCAAGACGAACTTCCTAGGAGAAGGCTCTGGACCTGAGTTATTTATTCCCAAAGGTGCTGGAGCGGGGGCCTATCTGCCAATCTTCTTAAGAGGGTGAATCGCATGTTTGTCATCTATGCCACTCCAGGACTTTGGGGTATCTTATGACTAGCCCTGGAATAACATGGGGACTGGAATAGGAGGTCTGGGCAGGCCTCCAAGAGTATCTCGAAGCTGGAAGTGTCAGGGTAGTAGCATGTCCAGGGGCCCATGGATTCAAATTCAAATTCAAAAAAAAATGGGCCGTAATCTCAGTTGAGATGGGGGTGCCCAATTTGCAGCCTCATAGGTTTTCTAGGAGTATGGATAGTACATTCACAGATAAGAGGGCATTCTCTCTCTATTAGCATACAAGGGACCTTCGTAGTAATGTTAGTAAGTATCCTGTGGGGCTCCTGTTTTCTTTTAAAAGGGCAGTAGTGCTACCAGTCTAAATTGAGTCAAGAGATCTAGACTATCATACTTTGACATTTAGCCTCATAGCAGTGAAAAAACATGGTGCTTTTATATGCTTTATTTTTCCCATCTGTAAAATAGTAAGAGTAATAACTCTCCAATCTACCTCACAGAGTTGTGGAGAGGGTAATACTGTTTTAAAATATTTTTATTTTTAAAGCTTCTTATTTTCAAAGCATGTATAATTTTCAACATTCACCAATTTTTTTCTCCCTCATTCCCCCTTAACTTCCTTTCCCAGATATCAAAAAATCCCATATATGTTAAACATGTGCAATTCTTCTATACATATTTCCACAATTGTCATACTGAACAAGAAAAATCAAATCAAAAAGGGGAAAAAATGAGAAAGAAAACAAAATGCAATCAAATAACAACAATAGCAAATATGAAAATACTGTGTTGTGATCCACACTCAATCCCCACAGTCCTTTCTCTGGGTATAGATGGCTCTCTTCATCACAAGATCATTGGAATTGCCCTAAATCTCAGACCTGAAAAGCACCACATCCATCAGAATTGATCATTGTATAATCTTGCTATTGCTGTGTACAATGTTCTCTTGGTTCTACTCTCATCACTTAGCATCAGTTCATGTAAGTCTCTCCAGGTCTTTCTGAAATCAGACGATAATACTTTGTTAGTCTTAAAATGCTATAGATGGAGCTAGATGGTGCAGTGTATAGAACGTTGGGCTGGAAGTTAGGAAGATTGAATTCAAATCCAGTCTCTGGCACTTATGAGCTCTATGACAAGTCAAATCTGTCTCATTTTCCTCAACTATAAAATAGTGATTGAATAGCATCAACCTCCTGGGGTTTTTGGAAAGATCAAAAGAGATAATATTTGTAAAGCATTTTTGAACCTTAATGTGATATAGAAGTAGTAGCAATATATCATTATTATCATCATCATTATTTATAAAATTACTAAAATCTCTGGCAGTATCTGCCTTCACTATAATACAAACATATTTGGCCAAAGCTATGGAATGATTTCTTCCCAGGGTATGAGAAGGGATATATATATATACATATATATATATATATATATATATATATATATATCAGCTAACTTAGGAAATGGAACATCATTCCAGTTGTATGGAAAAACAAAAATCCCCAAGGCCCAAACCACTCAATTTTTATTGTAAACATTGAGGGATCACAGCACATTCTTCTCCTCATACTTAAGCTTCTTGAAGAAATAGGAAGCACTTAGGGAAGCATGTGGAAAGAACAGGAAGGATAGATTAGTACACGTAACAATTCTAGTATTTCTTCATGGCTTTAACCAAACCAGTCAGTGTTGAATGGAAAGAGTCAGTCAACACCAGCCTGCAGGCCAAGTGGAAACAAGATCACAAAAAAGTTGAGTCTCTTGGGGGGTGGACAGTACTCCTAAGGGGAAACACTTCCTGTAGGATAAGGTCTTTCTCCTTACTCACCCCCAGTTCCCACAGAGTGTGGGACTCCAGCTTCAGCTGGACTGTAAACTTTTTGACCCACATAAATTCATTAATTCAGTTAAATGCCTATTATAAGTAACTACTTCATACTCTGGTAAATATGGGGGTGAGATACAGGTAGAAAAGATAGAGTTCCTGTCCTTATGGAGTTTACAATTTAGTAGAATAAGATACAAACACATAATTATATACAAAGCATATGTGATCCTAATGGAATATTCCTCTGATGGAAAATAAATTCCTTGAAGGGTAAAGGCTTTCATTTTGGTCTTTTATAGCCTGCATCCAGTACAGTGCCTGCTGGTAGCTAGGTGGTGACATAGTGTATAGAGTGCTGGGCCTGCAGTCAGGAATATTAATCTTCATGAGTTCAAATCTAACCTCAAATACTAGCTGTATCACCCTGGGCAAATCACTTAACCTCGTTTGCCTCCATTTCCTTATCTGTAAAAGGAAATGGAGAAGAAAATGGCAAGCCGTTAAAGTACCTATAAAGGAAACCCCAATGGGATCATGAAGAGTCAGATAGATCCAAAACTTCTGAATAACATAAAAAAAATTTGCTAATTGATCTGAGCAGGAAAGTCATTATCAAGGGGAGAGATGAAGGAGTGGAAAGGGCAAAGTAAAGGTAAGGTAGCAATGAGCAAAGAGAGGGGGAGGAGGTAGGTATTTGTTTATTTTTGAGCCCCCGATCTTTCTCTCTCTCTTCCCAGATTGGAGGCACAGTAGCTGCTCACAGGCTGGATCTCACTGCTGATCAGTATTGAAAGCTTTATTCAGTTCCAATTCTCCAACTTGGGCTGGTTTACCCTTACTTAGACAGCTTCCTCCCTTCCTGGGAGTCCCTTCTTGGGACTTGGTGGGGACATTACATTAGCTGTAGCCCTATTGAAGCTCAGGACCCCCAAATTCAAACAACCCGATAACTTTAGTTTCCTTCAGTGGCAAGAATTATAGGTGTGCACCACTACTCTGGGCTGGTAGGGAGGGTATTCTGGATCTGGAATGGTGTGAGAAATAGCATAGGAAAGGCAAAGAATGTTCAAAGCCAGTAGTCTGGTTTGGCTGAAGCACAGAGTATATGGAGGGGAGTTATGTAAGTTTGTAAAAGTAGGTTGGCAAAGGACTATGAAAGGACTTGAATGCCTGGCAAAAGCATCTGGACTTAATTCACTTGCTAATAGGAAGTGAGCTGCTGCTGCCCTTCTCTTGAGGAGGCAGGAGGTGGAACAGTGGAGAGCAAGTTGGAGCCAGGAAGATCTGAATTCAAATGCCCTCAGATGCTACTAGTTGTGTGACCTTGAGAGAATTACTTATTCTTTGTCTGCCCAAGTTACCTCTGTTGTGAAAGGAAGTTAGAGACATAGAGAGAGATACAGAGAGACACATAGAGAAACAGAGAGAAGGAGACTGAACTACAGACATTCAGATTAGAGAGTAATTATTCTGGTTATTTTGTGAAGGATCTGCCTCTGAGTAGGGATCTCCAAACACTTTGAGAGGTGTGGGGTCTAGATTCTTGATAGTTTTATGAAGTTCTGGGAAGGCAGATCCCTGGAGGTTTGAGTTGGTTCCTTAGGTGAATTTTGGTTTGTGGGAGTGTGGGGAGAGTGATAATTGAGGTTGTACATCCAGCTGGTGAATTTTGAATGTGTTCTGGTCCTAGTGCTTCAGCACCTGGGGATGGGTAATGACAAGTCTAGACAGATGTTGTATCAGAAAGGCACAGATCTGAGTTCCTAATAGTCTCCAAAGGAGATAAGAAAGCTCCAAGTAGATGATACAAACAGGCCCAATGCTTGGGAGTGAGATTGGTAAGTGTAAAAGTGGGTCTGTGTAACTTAACTCCTAAACAGACTGGCTGTTGGCTCAGCCCTGGTGTGAGCCTGCCTTAACAGACCAGGCTCACTGCTCTGTAACCAATCGATGTTCCTTGACTACTCAGGGATACTCACATTACAGAATAACTTCAAAAAAGGCATGCATATTTACCCCCTTGCAAAAACTAAAATACTTATTTTTTGCCCCTGGTGATTTATGTGAAAGCAGAGGATCAGGACAACATAGAGGAAGGAGGGCTTGAAGTTAAAAGGCTGGAATTCAAGTTCTGACTCTCATACTTGCTACTTGTATCACTTAATACATAAAAATCTGATAAAAAAAAAGTAATTAAAATCCACATTAAGCTCCCAGCAGATAAATCAAAATCAAAGGATATGAGATAATTATAGAATGGGAAACAAAGTACAAACAATCATTTGAACAGCTTTCATCCTCCCTAATAATTACAGAAATGCAAACTGAAATAACTTTAGAGTACAATGTAGCGCTAGGTGGTGGGTATGCAGAGGCAAAAATGAAACAGTCTTTGTCCTTAGTGGGTTTACATTCTGTAGAGGAAAAAACAATATATACATATATAGGTCAATTGTGGGTCAATTGTGGGTCAATTGTTCGGTCATTTCAATCACGTCTGACTCTGGCTGCATGTGGGGTTTTCTCAACAAAGATATTGGAGTGGTTTGCCATTTCCTTCTCTGGTGGATTTATTTGGTCTGAGATTTAGTGACTTGTCCAGAGTTATATAATTAGGAAGGGTCTGAAGCTGGATGTGAATTGATGAGATCTTCCAAACTATGGGTACAGTGCTCTATCCACTGAGCCATGAGTTGGCCCATAAGTAAATAGAACATACATACATACACACACACAGATATAAATAGAATATATGTATACACACACACACCCATAAACATACATGTTATCCAAGAGCATGGAGAGGAGAGGGAATGTCCTATATGAGGAATAGCAAGTTTGCCTGTTTAACTGGATTGTACAGTGTGTGAAAAGTTGGGATGTATATGAAGTCTAGAAGGTAGGCTGGAGCTAGAATTCAAAGGACTTTAAATGCCTAGCAGAAGAGTTGGCATTTGATCCAGAGGCAGGATGGAGCCAATTGAACTCTTTGAGAAGGTTAATGATGTGGTCAAACCTATGCGTTGGAATTCTACTCAAAACCCTTCAAAAATGTCAAAAAAAAAAAAAAACTATTTAAATTGAGTCTTTGCCTTTTTGAACATTATCTGATTGTATCCAGCAAAATTTAAGAAAAAAATCATCATATGTCTTTAAAATAATCCCATTGTTGGGACTCTATTCTGAGAATATTCTCAAAAAGGGAGTGAGGTGGTCAAAAAGTTCTATTTAAACTTTCATGGATTTTAGTTTTCTCATCTCTAAAATAAGAAAGCTGGACTAGATAAACGCTAAGATCCATCCCTTCCAGCTCTAAATCTATGATCCTGGACAAATGGCTTAATTTTTTTTGATGCCTCAAATTTAATATTTGCGTAGTGGAAATAATCCTCCCAATTAATATTAAATAAGAGCACCCATATTTGTAGAATTTAATGGTTTACAAAGCCCTCCCTTCATCAAAACTACAAAATAGCACAAGTATCATGCCCATTTACAACATTTTGCTCTAAACAATTGTCTCAGAGATATTAATTGACTATCCTAGGATAATCTAGCTATTAAGATCAGTCTCATATTATAGTGGAAAGGACAGTGAATCTGGATTGAGGAAAATCTAAGTTCAGAACTCTTCTTACTACCTGTGTGTTTTGGGGCAGGTTACTTCTTCCTTGAGTCTCAGTTTCCTAATCTGTAACATGAATTTGAACCCAATGTCCTGACCTCAATTCCAAACTACTTTTCTGTATTTATTTTTAACATTTTTTAAATTTCAGTTTCAAATTCTCTCTCCCTCAATTTCTCCCCACCCATTGAGAAGGCAAGCAATATGACATCAGTTATATATGTGAATATTTCCATATTATCCATTTTACCAAAAAAACCCAAACAACATCAGCAAAAAACAAAGTGAAAACATATATATGTGTGTGTGTGTGTGTGTGTGTGTGTGTGTGTATACACACACACATGTATATGTATTAATCTGCACTCAGACTCATCAGTTCTGACTCTGGCTGTGGATGACATTTTTCATCACGAGTCTTTTGGGATTGTCTTGGATCATTGTATTATGTAATTTAGTCATTCGTAGTTGAACATCATTACAAAAATGCTGTCATAGTGTGTACAATGGTCTCTTGGTTCTGATCACTTCACTATGCACAAGTATTACATCACAATTGTATTACCACAACTTGTTTAGCCATTCCCCAGTTGATAAACATTCCCTTAGTTTTTAGTTCTTTGCCACTGCAAAAAGAACTTTATATATAAATATATATGTATATATATATATATTTTTTTTCTTTTTCTTTGATCTCTTTGGGATATAGACCTTTGGATATAGTTCCAAACTGTTCTCTATTTACTACTTCTTTAATCACACTTATTCACAGGTTTGCTGGGAGAAAAGCATTTGTATATAAATATCTGCAGAATTGAGGACTTCTTACTATATTGTACTCATTCCCTGGCCAGACAATTCACAAAGGAGCCTTGTTGGATACAAAAAGGAATAGACAAGTAGCAATGCAGATGTCTGCATACCACCATTCTCCTCTGTAAACTGCTTTAATGAATTGTGCACTCTAGATCAGGACTTCTTAAATTTTTTCCACTTTCAACTCCTTTTTGCTAGAGAAATTTTTACATGACTCTGGGTATATAGGTATATAAAATAGGTATACAAATCAAACATTTGCTGATAAAAATCATAATTTTGTGACTCACATTCAGTTAAAAGACCCCATATGGGCAACTCATCGTTTAAGAAACTACGTTCTAGATAATGGCTTAGTTGAGGTAAGAATCTTAACAAAAATAGGCTTAGGCTTGGAGGCCTGAATCTTCCCTCTATGAATATATGTCTCATTTTTACTTAAGATATGGTCATCAAGACTGAGCATTAGAGGGATATGACATTGAACAAGGTCTGAATTGTATGGAAGATTGCTGATGACAGAAGGCTCAGGAGGTGGGGTAGCTAATAAGGGCAGGAAATACCTGGTGGGGTTTCTTCATCACTACAGGAGGTACCTCTGTCCCGAGAAGCAAGAACTTCCATCTGTGCCATTAGGCTATGGGATTCTCAGCAATGCAGATATTATCCTTTGAGAAAAGTGATCCTATGTGAAAAACTCCTTAAGATACTTTGATAATTATAATTAAATGCCTACTATATACCAAGCACTATGCTAAGCACTGGAGATATTTGGCAATTTGTTTGGATAATGATGACAGTGATGAAGAAAAAAGTGACAATCATCTTGGTATATAGTGTTTAAGGTTACCAAAGGACTTTCCTCACACCAACCCTTGCATTGCTAGAAAAATATAACTAGCAGTTGTATAGCACTTTTAGGTATATGGAACACTTTGTTACTCATTTAATCTTTACAATAATCCTGTGAGATGACTGCCCTGCCATACTCATTTTACATTACCCATATTTTACAGATGAAGAAATTGAAAGATTGAGACTTGCCCAGAACCATATAGCTATTGTTTGAGGCAGAATTTGAATTCAGATTTTCTGACTCCAAATTCCAAGTTCTATCAATTGCACCACTATCTGCCTGCAGATTGTGTATATATATTCCCATCTTATAGATGAAGAAAAAGATATTTAGGGAAGTTAAGTAACTTGTCCATGTGAATATAGTAGTAAATATAAGAGGTGGGAATTATGCCCCAGTTTTCTGATTCTAGTATTTTTTCTACAACCCAACCCAATACTTAATAAACCCAAACCCAATACTTACGGGAGTTTCAAAGTGTCTGCTATAGAGGATTTCATTAAACCAGGAAGTTAAAGAAAGAGTATTTGGAGATAGCAAGTTATCTTTCCTCAACTTCTTGGTTTAATCACCCTAATACTGCCAGTAGTGCATTTCCTCAACATGGTGAAATCTTATTTATACTTTAAGACACCTCAAATGCTTTTTCTTCCATGAAGTTTTCCTTGGTTAGCTGCTCTTTCCAGCTAGATAGGACCTCTCCTTTGTATGAACTGGGACTGGATCATATTCTGGTTTGCACAGTAGTGATTTGAATGTTTTTCTAACATGTCCTTTAAGAAACTCACAATCTAAGAGAGATCAGAAAAATATTTAAATGGGGAAGAGCTGTGTCCAAGAGAGCAATGCTAGATGTCAGTAAAGTGAAGTCAGGAGCAAAATGCACCAAAAAAAGGAATGAGGCTCAATGCGAAAGCAGAAAAAATATGGAAATCACTTATATAGAGCAGGGTTCCCAAACAGAAGCCAAAATCATGAACACTTAGAAGGGAGAAAGAAACCAAGAGGGTTACCTCACTAAGCAGAGACCACATTGACAACTGTTTTATGACTTAGATGGGGCAGGTAATTGGTTTTATAATACATAGAATGTTAGGTCTGATGTCAGAAAGACTTATTAAAGAAAGTGCCTGCTGTCATGGAGTTCATTGTCTAATGGAGGAAAACAAACCAAGTACAATCAAGATATATACAAGATAAATGGTGAGTAGTCTCAGAAGGAAGGCACTAGCATTAAGCAAGATTGGGAACGGCTCTTATAGAAGGTGGGACTTGGGACTTAGAGGAAGCCAGAGGATGGAGACAAATAGGGAGAGAATTCCAGACAGAGGACACAGCTAGTGAAAATATGCAGATTATGTGATGGAGTGTTGTATGTAAAGATCAGCAAGGAGACCATTGTTACTTGATCAGAGCATGTGGAAGTGAGTAAGATGTAATAAGACTGAAAAGATGGTTAGGAGATTATGAAGGACTTTGAATAAATTATAATAGGGAGCCGGTAGAATCTGTTAAATAGGGGGATGATCACTTGGACAGCTGAATGGAAGATAGACTGGTATGGGAAGAGACTTGAGGTGGGGAGACCAACCAGCAGCCAATTGAAATAATCCACATACGAGGTTATAGGGCCTTGCTTGGGAGGTGCTAGTGTCAGAGGTAAGAAGGAGATATATATATGAAATTATATGAAGGTAGAATTGATAGAAGTTGGTTTTGGGGGCCTGATGGAGAATGAGAAATTGAGAATTATAGCTCTGTTTTGAGCCTAGATGACTGTGACACTGGCTAACAGTAATAGGAAAATTTGTAAGGGGAGAGGACTTAGAGGGAAAGATACTGAGTTAAGTTTTGGACATGTTGGATTTAAGATGTCTCTGAGACATCTGGTTCAAAATATTCAATAGACAGTTGGAGATACAAGATTGGAAGTTAAGAAAGAGATTAGGACTGGATGATTAGATCTGGGAATCATTAATTTGATGATATTTGAATCCATGGAGATGATGGGATGATCAAGCAAAATAAATATAAGGAGAATATACAGGAAGAAAAGAAGGGCCAACGAAAAAACTTTGGGGAATACTCATGATTGGTGGATATTACCTGGATGAAAATCCAGCAAAGGAGCTAGAGGATAAATGATCAGACAGCTAGAAAGAGAACAACTAAAGAACAAATATTGAGAAAATGTAGAGGGAAGAGAATACCAAGGAGAAGAATGTTAACAGCTGCAGAGAGGTCAAGAAGGAGAAAGACTAAGAAAAGACATTGGTAAGAGCAGTTTTAGTTTAATAAAGAGATTGGAAACCAGACAGCAGAGAATCATGAAGAAAGTGGGAGATTAGGAAATAGAGGCATCAATTATAGATGGTCTTATCAAGGAGAAGTCACTAAAGAGAAATATGGTATTGGATTACTTGCCATTTAGGGAGTGGGGAAAGGGGGGAAAATTGGAACATAAAGTTTTGCAAGGGTGAATATTTAAGAATTATCCATGCATATGTTTTGAAAAATAAAAAGCTTTAATAAAGGTAAAAACATATGCATGGATAATTCTTAAATATTCACCCTTGCAAAACTTTATGTTCCAATTTTCCCCCCTTTCCCCACTCCCTAGATGGCAAGTAGTCCAATATATGTTAAACATGGTAGAAATATATGCATACATGTTTATATACTTATCTTGCTGCACAAAAAAATCAAATTAAACCAGAAATGAGAAAGAAAATACAATGCAAGCAAACAACAAAAAGAGTGAAAATTCTATGTTGTGATACACACTGAATTCCCACAGTCCTCCCTCTGGGTGTAGATGGCTCTCTTTATCACAAGACCATTGGCACTGGTCTGAATCATCTCATTGTTGAAGAGAGCCACGGCCATCCAAGATCATCGTATAATCCTGTTGTTGCCATGATCTCCTGGTTCTACTCATTTCACTTAGCATGCATATGTTTTGAAAATGAAAAACTTTAATAAAAAAAGAGAAATATGGGAGGAAAGTTAATATCCTGAACAGATCAAGTGAGAGTTTTTCCAGAATGATAGAGACATGAACATGTTTGAACTCAGTAGGAAAATGGATAATAGAGAGAAAGAGATTGAATTAGTGAGAGAATAAGGCAGTTTCTGGAGAAGAGGGATAAAATGAGATCACTCATGCATGTAGAGGAGTTTACCTTGCTAAAGAAAAGGAATAAAAAAAGACCAAAGAGCTGCAATTTTTAATGAAATATAAGATGAAGTTTTCATTTGAAAAAATAGGAAAAGAGAAAACTATGGGAGGCTTGAGGAGAGATGAGAAGATTTGGAAAAGTCACTGTAGTGAGTGGAATAGTGAATCAACTAAAGAGATTGCCTTGTCACAATAAAGGCCCAGTTGAAATTATATAACAGACATTTGTAGTGGACCTGTTTTGTTTCATGGATCCCTTTGGCAGCCTGATGAAGCCTATACATCTCTTCTCAGAATAATGGTTTTATGTAATGTGTAAAATAAAATACATAGGATTACATAAAACCAACTGCATGGGAATATAGTTGTCAAAATATTTTTTAAAAATCACGTTCAGAGAACCCAGATTAAATACCTTGAACACAGGGGAATATAACTTCCAAAAGGGCATCTCAAGAATTAAAAGATAACAGAAATACTCTCTGACATTGAAATGGAGAGGAATTAACCGAAGTGGCAAATTAACCTCTGCCAGAGGTAATCTCCTAAGGGTTAGTTTGTAAATAGGAAAGGACTGCAGGGCTCTCATATCCACTAAAGAGAGTAAACTGTAATTAAATAGTGAAGTTGTGACCTAATTAACTGTAACACACTGAATGGAATGTTGTAAAAACAGGAGGAATTAGCCTTCCTACATCCCGGGAAAAGGAACAGGAAAATGAGACACATCCCTGTGTCTCCAATACTGCTGAAGGTAAGTAAGGACTGCTTGTTAGGAATTCCTTTGCTCAAGAGAAAGGCAGCATGGTATAAAAAGATAATTACTGCTGGAAAGTCAGAAAGTCCCAGTTATGTATCACGATAGCCAAGTCACTCACTTAGTATATTCCTCCATTTCATCTGTAAAATGGCCATAATAAGATTTCCACTACCTACTTCACTGTTCTGTTATGACTTTGTAAATCTTAAAATGTATTATAAAATCCTGAGTTACTATAGATGAAGAGCTCATATCATTGAGATTATGGCATGCAGTTGGACAGACAACTCATTGAGTTATCTCATAAATACCTATATTTTGTAATGACAGGCACTATATATAGATGAACAATGACCCAGATTTGAATAAGAGGAGGAGAGTAGGTAGATTTCATTTGAGGAATTGTTCATTACTTTAAACGATCCCAAAACCCTTGCTGCCACCAAAGTCCATGTTTTTAATACTAATATTTTTCTCAATGATGCTATATCTGCACTTCAAGGAACACCACAATCTCCAAAGGGCTACAACAATGTGTGACCCAAAGGGTAATGAAGAGACTCGTGATGGACATAATGAGGCAGCTGGAGCATATAATTAATACTGACTCTGAATAGTGACATGACATAAAAGGCAGGTGTGACAGAAGAGGAGATAAGTCAGTCACAAAGTAAGAGTTATAAATGGTATGTGGAGAGCCCAAGGGTTGCAGTGATATTTATGAAATAAAAAAGGCACTAGGAGAAGGCCTCCAGCATATTGAGTGGATTCTCTATGGAGAATTTACAGAATTGATGATGATGATGATGATGGTGATATTAATACTATTTAGTGCTTTTAGGTTTGCAAAGCATTTTATATATGTTGGCTGATTTGATAAGCACTGATAAGCCTAGCAAGATCAGGTGTTTTTCCTGGAGCCCTTTCTATAACTTTCCTATAAATGTTCTCCTTTTCTTTTCCATTTTCAGGCACTGGTCTCTCTCATTACCTCCATAAGCAGAATCAAATTTTCTGCTCTAGTCCAACTCTTGGGCCTATTCCCTACTCCCATTCAGTGATTGTGGATTAGGCCCTTATATCTCTCCCCATGGGTGGACAAAGCTGCTCATTCCACTTGTATGAATAGGTAGTCACTATACTCCTTCTAGTAAAATGGAGAACCAATAGGTCTTACTCTCTGTCCTTTAACACTGAACCTTAAAGACCACTGAGCCTTATCATCTGCCCAACATCATGAACTCCTCCCATTGGGATACTGTGTGCAAACAGATGTGTATTAATGTCCAAGTTTTTCTATCCATTTGTAGCTCATGGATCCTATACATACATACATACATATATATATATATATGTATATATATATATATATTTATTACCAAATAGAATATGAATTCCTTGAGAGAAGAGACTGTCTTGTTTTTCTCCTTACATCTCTAGTACTTAGCTTAATGCATTGCAAGCATTTAATTAAATGCTCTTTCCTTCTTTCATTCATAATCATTGCATTAGATAAGGAAAGGTAGGATTGCTATAGACATCAACAGAAGTTGTAACTGTGCTAATGAGGGGCCGTCAGAATATCAAGCCCCTTATGACAGCATCTCTGAAGCTCTCCCGGTTCCCTTAATTAACCCCGATTCTCTCTGCTCAGTAACCTTCCTTGAGAATCCATTCTGTTTTCCAAGGAAACTTTCCTAATGGGGAGAGAGTGAAGGGATTTGAGTTCACTTGGCAACTCTATTCCTCAGTGTAAATGAATAAATTGGCATCTGCTTTATCAAGTCTGTCTCTAGTCAGGGAGATTCAATTTCATGGAGACTATCCTGCTCTTGATGAGATGATAAAATTGAGGTCTTGAACTTGACAACCTGAGGGCTGGTCCTAAACCTAGGATGAGCCCACCAAGGTACAACCATCCCTTGGGGATTTAGGGACTAGGTTACAGTTAGTCAGTTCTTATTCTTTTTACACTCAAATGAGGCAATGTGGGATAGTAGATAAATGCTAATCTTGGAATCAGGAAGGCTATGGCCTCTGTTCTTCAGTTTCCTACCTGTGGGACCTGTGGCCAAGTTCCTTCCCTATTCTCTGTCTCAGTTTCCTCTTCTGTAAAATAAAGAGATTAGATGACTTTACGATCCTTTTCAGCTCTGTGAGCTTATAAACTCTAAAGCAAATACTGCTGAATGACAATCCAGCACCTTTTCCTAGAGAAAACTGAACAGTTAATTAACTCCCTCCCAAAAAACCCATGAATTTGGAGTTAGGGGACTTTAGTTCCAGTGGTAGGTTTATCACTTACTTATATTTGGATTACTCTGAGCAAGCTACTTTTCTCCCTTTGGGTCTCAGTTTGCTCAAATGTAAAATAAGAATAGTGTGTAAGTTCTTTGTGGTCAAGGACTGTTTCATCTTTGTGTATCCATTGGCACTTACAGGATACTTAACAACTGCCTCTTGGTTGACTGGGTGATAATGGATATGGATTTGGTCTCTAGCTTCCCCTGATGGAAAAACCATCAACTAACATCCACTCTTATGAGGATGATCATTTAGCTGGACTAGAAATGGATAGATACACAGTCTCTCCCAACTTATACTCATTGGATTCCTAATCTTGAACTTTTGAAAGCTTGTGCTTCAGGCCTACAGACTTTAAGAACCTAGGGTTACCACATCTTCATGATGGAGGCAGTAGAGAAGAACTGTGGAAAAAAAGTTTCTTCTGAGTGGACAGAGAGATTGGGAGCCTTTTAATTCTTGGGACAATGATTTTCCTTCTTTGTTCATATGAATGAAAGACAAAAGGAGAGATTAGAAAAAAAGGAGCCAGAGGAGAAGCAAGAACCACAGTGCTAAGGCAGACTATAGTCTCCTTGTTGATTAAGTAGTTCTGCATCAGCTTCAGGTGAATAGGCCACCTGTAACTGAGACAGAACAGTAACAGTGAGCATTTGAGAGAATAATTAGCTGGGCTTGGGGGTTGAACAAAATCAAAGACTGGGAACAGATATTTAAGAAATCCTTTTAAATGTAAGGTAAGAGAAGAGGGTATGCTATAATAGACATTCTTATTGTTTGCCCTTCGTTCTGAAAGAGGACATGACATCAGGGAGATGCTGCTGTGACGTACAAGTGAATTGGATTTAAGTGAGAAAGGGCTGGGCAAGATCACCTGCCTCACTTTCCCCTCTAGAGTTATCTGGGTTCAGATATAGACCAAGACGACTGGAAATAGCTCTGGAAGAAATGTGAGATCTTGGCTTTTTAAGCTAAGGTCTGTAACAGGTCTCAGTTTGACTGAGGCTGCAGTCATTCAGTGATTAAGGCTAGGTAGCAATTGAAGCAAAGAATCTACTCCTTCAGCTAGTCCAAAGAAATATAAATAAATAAATAAACAAACAAACAAATAAATTTAAATCTACTAGGGTAAGAGGTCTGGTTTCTGACCAAAGCAGAAATGAATACTTTCTCTCTCTCTCTCTCTCTCTCTCTCTCTCTTTCTCTCTCTCTCTTTCTCTCTTTCTCTCTCTCTCTCTCTCTCTCTCTCTCTCTCTCTCTCTCTCTCTCTTTCTCTCTCTCTCTCTTTATATATATATATATATATCCCCCCCCCTTTGAGGCTGGGGTTAAGTGACTTGCCCAGGGTCACACAGCTAGGAAGTGTTAAGTATCTGAGACTAGATTTGAACTCAGGTCCTCCTGACTTCAGGGCTGGTGCTCTATTCACCTAGCTGCCCCTTACTATTTACATTTAATCTGAGTCAATCAGGACCCAAACAATGGGCAAATGAGGCTTGGCCTAGGATCTGTTGGTGGCCTATGAGAATCAAATTGTTTTGGTTTAAGGCATGATCCTTAAGAAAGAAATCTAGCCAGTAAACCCCAAGATATTTGGGGAGATTAAAAAGAGAAAAAAAATGCTTTTAAGAACACCTGTAACTAAGAATATGATGCTTTATGTGGACAAAAGGAGGGAAGGAGAAAATAAGAGAAGGAGGGAAAAAGAGAAGGAAGGAAAACAAAGACAGGAAGGAAGGAGGGAGGGAGGGACAAAAGAAGGGACAAAAGGGAAAGTGGGAGCAAGTCTTCCAACTGACCAATTCCAGCTTGTGGGTCAGCTTTATTTACAGAGGTTGCTATTTGTCCTTTGTTTGAAGAGGACCATGACATCAGGGATGTGATGCCATGACATGCAAATAAATTGTATTTAAGTGAAGGAGAGCTGTGTGAGGTCACCTGCCTCATTTTCCCCTCCAGAACCATCTGGGTAAAATATTTTGCTTAGGAAATACAGTATCTGGGTGACCCTAAGTTATTTAACTTTTCCAAGCCTTAGTTTCCACATCTGTAAAATGAAGAAAATAATACCTGAACTACATACTTTATAGGGTTGTTGTGAAGAAAATTGTCATAAATATACAAAGTAAAAACTGTTAAAGATTAGTAAAAGATGTTTCAAATTGTACTTAGGTGTTTAAAATTTTTACTTTCAGTAATATCAAAAGCTATTTGCTTTAATAGGTTTGATTTTTGAAAAGAAAGAAAAGTGTGTATATCTTAGTCAACCATGCCTATAATTCATACTCTACTGCTTGAAGCACAAAGCCACATATCACTGCCCCAGACAGAAATTTAATTCAATTTTGCAAATATCTATTAGGGGTTTATTATGTGCAAGGGATGGGACAGGTATCCAAGGGGAAAAAAAGAAATATCCTTTTAAGTGATAGGATTTAGCTGGAAGAAATCACAGACTGAGTAATCCAAAGTCCTAAATTTCATGGATAAAAAATAAAGCTCAACGAAAGGAAGTGAAATATTATTCCTTCATGTCCCATTCTTCATGACCCTCCCATGGGTTTTTGTTGGCAAAAACAGTAGAATGATTCCTTCTCCAGCTCATTTTATACAGAAGGAAACTGAAGCAAACAGGACCTGCCCGGGGTCACCCAGTTAAATATCTGAAGCTGGATTTTAACTCAGAGACATGAGTCTTCTGAATCCAGGTCCAGTAGTCTATTCCCTCTGCCACCTTAAATGCTCTGAATTCAGGGCTCTTTAGATCACTGCCAGTCCACATCTCAAATGCATGGATAGTAAATATCAGAATTGTAGTCAGTCTTTATTAGTCATCACTTTAACACAAAGAATCAAAGTGCTGTAATACAGTGTCTTGGACTAGGAGTAAGAAATCCTAGTTTCTAGTTCTGATTCAGTCAATCAGTTCAATCAATCAATCAATCACTTTGAGCACTTACTGTGTGCCAGTGTGTGCTGAGTATACACAGACCACAAACAGATACAAAATACACCCCCCACACACACACATGACAAAAAAACCCAGCTATACCCTCAATTAACTTTACTTAAATAGAAGGAATTGCTGATAGAAAAGTGACTATCCAGAAAAATTAGACTACATGGATATTGGAATAGTGGAAAAGGCACTGTATTGGAGTCAGAAGCTCTAGATTCAAATACCCTTTCTTACCTATTTGACCTTGGGCAAATTGTTTAACACAAGCCGAATTTTCCTCATCTATTAAAGGAAGGATTTGAACTAAATGGCCTCCAAAGTTCCTGCTCCTCTGGCCAGATGCTATTTCCTTTCAATTCTCAATTCCGTGGCTGTCTTATTCCACTTCTTCTAACTCTTAAGATTCTGTGATCTGACTTTTTCCTTCTAAGTTCCCAGAAAATATTTAATGAGATCTTCCTCCAACAAGTTCTCTCAATACTATAAATTAGCTTCACTAAACTTGGAAAACCAGCTTCCAATATCTAAAATGTGTGAAGTCAATGCTGACTTTTCAAGAAATAAAAATGGCTTTCATAATGACACTCTGCAGTCCGCGGTTTCCTTTTGAAACTAGGCAGTTAGGGATGGAACTGTGGCTTGGGGCTTCAATTTCTACAGACATAACCAACTCCAATTATAGGAGCTGGAAATTTTTGTGTGTGTGTGTTTCCTGAGAGCTTTTTGTCTTTTTACATCAGTGGATGGAGAAAACACAATCTAAAGTGCCTTTTTTAGGACATAAAATAAAGAACAGTTCATATAATTCAACAACTAGAAATAAAGTCTGTTCCTGTGGTATAGTAGAATAACCACAAGGTTTCCAGTTGATTTCAAATCCCAGCTCTTCCTCTATGCCTCAGTTTCCCCAACTGGTTCTGGTATTGTAGATGGTCGGGCATAGAGTGAATGGAGGAATAAGAAGGTTGAAAAAGGTAGGAAGGGGCCAAGTAACCAAGAGCTTTGAAAGTCAGAGAACTTGAATTTTGATTCTTGCTAGTAGGGAATCATTGGAGCTAGAGAGTGTCTATAATCTACCCAATTATGCTTATGATATATCTACCATTCCTTGCTCAACTATTCCACACTCCCATCATAGACTCATGGTAATTTCTAGTCTTTATGACCAGTATCCACACTCATATGTACTTCCCGATCTATGTGTAGACCTTGGCAAGTTCTCCATCTGCTCCTTGACAGAAAAATTTGAAGAATTTAGAAATAGTCTGCAGTTTATGAAAAGCAGACTGGGTCAGAAACCAGAAAACCTGCATTCAAATTCCAACCCTGTCATTTTATAGGTTTATGAGCTTGGGCAAGTCCTTCACTTTGTCCTTATTTTTCTTGTCTGCAAAAATAAGAAAACTTGACTAGAGGACCTCTTAGGTTTCTTAGAGGTACAAGGCCTAAACATCCCAAAAGAGGTGAGTGAAAGTCTGCCATTTGTGATAGGGACCATGAGGTCTCCACAGATTCTGCTGTCTTTGTCCCACTGACTTTAACACAAGAGAACAGAACTTATTTATCAAGGTGGGCATTGTACAAGAGTATTTCTAATGGTTCAGTTCCTTTGCATAAGTATTTAATGTGGTTTTTAAAAATTCACATGGCATCTAGCCACATTGCACCTAAGTTAGTTACATGTTTTATCATGAAGTTCAGAGAGAAGTACAATTAAGAGGTAATGGTTTCTTCAAAATGACTTGATTCTTTAGCAGATCATGTTAGGGTCAGCCAGATGGGTTCAGTTCTTAGTGTACATATATGTACATATACACATACACACAGAAAGAACATGGGATTTGGAGTTAAACATCTGGGTCCAAATCTCTGATCTTCCATGAGTACCTGTAACCTAGAATACAACCTCTCCCCTTTCTAACCCTTGTTTTCCTAATTCAATTCAAGCATTACATGGTTTTCTAAGTTAATTTCTTGAATTAACAGATAAATCAAAAAATATTTATTAAGCGCGGGGCATCCACAGGTCTAAGATTTGAATTCCTCTCTTTCATTCTACCTGTGTGATTTGAACTGGTGATTTTCCCTCGCTGGGCCTTGGGTTTCTTGCTTATGGAATGAAGATGCTGTATTTGATCATCTAGATATATTTCAGCTCTAAACACAATGATTCTAAAATAGTACAGCAAAACCTATATGTATGCATATAACACATACATATATGTGTATCTGTGCATAGAAAATATACATATTTACATGCCTATATATATATATATATATATATATATATATATACTTGTTTGGATGTGTATATTTATGTATGTCTCTATACATGTAGCATAATTCCATACCAGATATCTTTCTCCCATAGAAAGAACTATCTGATTTTAGAAGAGGTGTTAGTAGACAACTGTATTCTATAAAGAAAAGTTTGCTTCTTACAAAACCTACACCAGAGTTTCTCCCTCCAGGCCAAAAACGTTCTTTGACATTCTGGGCAGTTGGCTGTCTCACCCGGTTCCTAAGTGCTCGGTGAGTGGGCACAGGGTGGGCTCACATGGGCGCACGTGCAGAAGTTATTGATAACAAAGGTAAATTACACAATCTGCAGGACAGGGACTGCAGCAGTTACATTTGGCTGGGGCTCAAAGGGGGGGGGGGCAGAGTGCAGTCAGTCTCTTGTGACTGAAGCAGCCAGCATGCCTTTAGTCTTTTTTCTTCCCCTCTTATTGAGGGTTTTTGTCCAGATGTCAGTGTGAACTCTTAAGAAGATGATGCTGGTCCACAGAGAGAACACATTCCTTGTGGTCATTACACATTCCAGTGCCCCACTAGGCTGGGAGAACTTCTTGGACAGGGATCATCCAAACACAGGCTGTGGCTGTGCTGAGTCTGTCACCTCAGACGACCCACATTTTCAGGTGGTTTTCTGCTGTGGCTGATGGTTCCCATGGTAGGGGAGTTATGTGACACATTCTGTCTGATAGCTCTTGGCTTAAATTTCTTATAGAGTCATAGGATTATAGATTTAGAGCTGGGAAGAGCCATACAAACCAGTCAGTCCAACTTCCTCCCTTTATAGTTGAGTTTATAACTCCTCAGTTGAGACCCAAGGAGGTTAAATGACTTCACTTATTTGGTGGAAGAGCTTTGATTCAAACTCATGCAACTACCCTTTTCAATTCCAGGCTTTTTTCCCTGTTTTTATTTTATTTTTATTTTCCCCAATTACATGTAAAACAATATTTTTGTTGTACATGGACATTTTTTACATATTTCCATATGAATCATGTTGAGAGAGAAAAATCAGAACAAAAAGGAAAACAAGAGAAAAAAAAAACAGAAGGAAAAAAAGTGAACATAACATATGTTGATCCACATTCAGTCTCCACAGTTCTCTCTTGGGATGTGGATGATGTTTTCTATTCAAAGTTTATTGGGATTGCCTTGAATCACTTAGAAAAACCAAGTCTATCATAGTTGATCATCCCACAATCTGGCTGGTTTTGTGTATAATATTTTCCTGGTTCTGCTCACTTCACTCAGCATCAGTTCATGTAAATCTTTCCAAGCTTTCTAAAATCTGCCTGTTCATTATTTTTATAGTACATTAATATCCCATTACTTTCTTAATTCCATGCTTTGAGATATTTTTGGTAAGAAGCAAGATTTTTACACAAAGAAACCCCAAAAAGACTCAGTCCTACATATATACAAGACCATGACCTTAGAAGTCATTTAAGTAATTTTCTTCATTCTGTCTGAAGGAATGAATGACCAAAGATGGGAAATGGCTTACTTACAGTTATGTAAGGAGTCAGTAGCAGGGTTTGGATTTGAAACCAGAACTTTTGACTTACAGGCCTTGATTCTTACTTTTGTAGTAGAATAAGTATTTTTTGTGCATTATACATCATCTGATGGCTCAGCTCTATCAAGGCTTTATATTATTACTCATGGTCTGCATAGCTTAATGATCATAATTCTGTCTTTCCACTTAATTTTGAATTTCTATTGCAATGGCAAATTGACTGTAATTTCCTTGAGGACAGGAGCTGTTTTTGTAGCTCCAGTGCCTAGCATAGTACCTTGTACACAGTAGTCACTTAATAAATGCATGTTGTTAAAGCTAATGGGAACTAATATGAATATTTGAACATATGGATATTCTAAAAATATTTTTGATGAGAATTATAGTATAATATAGTGTAGAATATCAGTTAACTCATTATAAATTATTATTATAATTAACTTGGTTATAGCCTTTAAAGTGAGAGTTTGACTTTACTATACTATGGTAAAGAGCAATAGAGTCAAGGGACTTAATTTTGATTCTTTGGCATTTAACACAATAGTTATGTGACCATAAACAAGACAATGAAACTCTGAGCCTTCATTTTCTATCTGGAAAGACTAACATTTGTTCTAGCTATTCAATAGAGTTGGAATGAATGAACAAAGGGGATTTTGTTTTACAAAAAATGGTTAAATGTTTGTTGAACTGAAAGCAAACTCTTGTTATATCTTAAGGGAATCATTTCCCCTTGGTCATTTCAAATGCCAGTGCCCTGGATGCCAAGCAAAGATATTACCTATCCAAGCCTTTCTTAGAAATGAGAAATCCTTTTTCCTGGGGATGGAGAGTTCTGAGATTCTGGTAGGAGGCAGGCAAGGGTGTGAACTGAGAAGCCCATGGGGCTGCTTTTAAGTAAAACAAAGTTATTTCATTTTTCAATTTATAATTGCCAGTGGAGGCAGCCAGCTTGGCAGTGGGAAAGCCAGCTGGCTCCATTCTGTGTCCTTGAGTTGGGGGTCATACCAGCCTGGGCTTTGGTGAGGTTTAAGGAATCTACCAAAGAATCTTTTTCAATAATAAAATTATAATCCGAGATCAGTCTCTGTGTTGCCAACTATCTGAGAAAAAAAAAAGACTACAAATTACAGCTATTGTTGTTATTTCTGGAATCAATGCTGGGGAAAGTCTTCATTCTAATTGTTCTCCTAAGCCAATTTTGTCTCATGTTAGTGCTTTGTGCCAATATGGGCTTCCTTAAGGTCTCTCCTATAATGTCTCTTCTGCCTGCTGCTCTGTACATCAACTGGCTCTTGAGTTTTCCACAAACTAGCCTAGAATATCAGTTAACTCTGATTTAAATTATTATTATTATTAATTAACTTGGTTATAGACTTTGATGTGAGAGTTTGACTTTAGTTGGATTTGTTGCAGAAAGAGCCTTTTCCCAGGAGTAGGGAATATTTGGATTCTATTTCTGGCTTGGACAAGTCCCGTTTCCTCTGTGGGCCTCCATTTTCCTGTTTGTAAAATGAAAGGGTTAGAGATGGTCTCCAAGTTCCCTTAAAATTTCATCAGCCTCTGTTCTCTGCTATAAGGTATCTTCCAGTTTTAGCATTTTATATTCTAAGATTTCTTCTAGTCATTTATAATATGATATTCTTTGTCCTAAAGTCATTTCCAAAGTTCTCTCAAAATTTCTTCCAATGAGAACATTCTGTATCATCTCATTCCGTGATTCTCATTGGACTAAGACATGATAACCTATATTTAGAGCTAAAGTTCAAGTCATTCATCTAACACTTTTTTGTACAGATTAGGAAATTGAGACCAACAATGATTATGGCAGTTGCCCAAAGGCATACAAGTAATGAATATTAGAAATAGGATTTGAACTCGGGTTCTTTGGCTCCAGGATCCATGTTCTTTCCTTTCTAGGCCTAAACACTGTGATTTGATGCACTTGTCCGTGGAATGCTAAAAGACTCACCCTCTCTTGATGTTGATGACAGAATCATTGTGTCTGGTGGCAGAGAGTGGTGGGATGAGAATCCCGTCTCCAGATTCCCAATCCATAATTCTTTCCCCTATTCCATGTTGCTTTTTCTCTATGAAATTCTAACTACTTCATGTCATGTCATGTCATTTCCAATTACCAAGATTTACTTATAGGTCTGAATTATTATAAAGCTTCTCTTCCTTAAGTTATTTATCTTTGGATGGATCATTTCCTTTCTGACTTGCCCATTCTTTAGAAGATGGGAAAACAAAAGTAGAGAAGGCAAAAACCTTTTTGATCCACTGCAGAGCCACATTTTTACATGGATAGAATAGGAAGAATAAATGTCATTTCCCATGGAATTATGGGAAGGTCCTACTGGACTATATTAATGACTCACATTAACATAGGGCCTTAAAGTTTGCAAAATGTTTTAAATACATTAATTCATTTGATCCTTACAGCAATTGTCAACCCTTCATCTTAAGACTTTGATCTTTGTTAAAGCTTGCATTGCCCTGGGAGGAGTCCTGTTCTTAATCCTTACCTCTGTGCAAAGCTTGGAGGAGCTTCCAATTAGAGATAGAGTTGAAGCACAGAATAGAAAAGAGAAGGCTTAGAGTGCTGAAGACAAACTTTGGGGAATTCATCATGTTCTTTCTTTAAAAATTTTCCATCCTTGTGAGCAATTTAGTCCAAAGGTTCTATTGGGAGGGAGCCAAAAGGTTGACTCTAATAGGGTATTCATTTTCCTTATAAGTTCATTTATTCATTATGGAAAGAGTCCTTTACTTAGCTTTTGGAAACCTCAAGTCAGCCCTGACCCTTAGAAGTCATTTCTACTCTCTAAATCTCAGTTCTAATCTATAAAATGGAAATAATAATGTTTGCATTTCAGATCTCTCAAGATTAGTGTGAAGAAAACACATTATAAAATTTTAAAATATAGGTAAATATAATTATTAATGAAAAATGATACATAATACCATATTATTAATAATAATCGTTCTCAATCTTTGTTGAAAGAAGTATGTTTAGGTGTCTGTCTATATTTCACAGACTTTGAATTCTAACCACAGTATGTAGGCTATATAGACATCTCATTCAATCTGTCAATAAACACTTGCTGCATTCCAGGCCTTGTGCTAGGCAATCAGTGGAGATTTTTGAGATATTAAAGTGAAATAGTCTCTGATCTCAAGTATTTTTCCAATCTGCTTGGGAGTAGAGTATGGTAGACAGATAAGTAAATATAGGCTTTATGCAAAATAAATGAGATAAGATGAAAAATGAAATAATAGGCATGCCATTGGGAGGAAATCAAGAAAAATTAAAGAAAATTAAAAATAATAGCATTTTCTGCTATTATGGTTGTTAATAGTTATTAAGCTATGGTTCTAATTACTGGAGAATTCAAAAATGTGATGGAAACAGCCTTGAGATCTGAAAGAAGTAGAGCTTCCAAGAATTAGAGCTAAGGAGGGAGAGCATTCCAGATATGAGAGAGAATGCAGAGGAGTATGAAAAGGCACAGAGATGGAAGCTAGAAAGATGTATAAGGGAAATAAATAGTACCTACTTGCATAGTACATGAGGGCCAGTAATGTGTAGTTGGCCTGGAAAGATAGGATGAAGCTATATAGGAACTTTATAGAAAGAAGGCCTCTCCATAGAGGTTATATTTTATCTCTGAAGCAATATAGGGAGATATTTCTTTTTTTAAAAATTTTTTCTTGTTCTTTTTTTTTAATATTCACTTAAAATATTTTGAATTCCAATTTTTTTTTCCTTCTTCCAGCCCTTCCCTACCCATTGAGAAGACAAGTAATGCTGTCCTTATTATATATGTATGGTTATGCAAAATGTATTTCTATATGAGGTATGCTGGGGGGGGGCAAGAAAAATAAAGAAAATGAAAAAATGCTTCAGTTTTCATTCAGCTTAGGGAGCCATTACTTAAACAAGGTGATGATATAGTTATCCTTGCATTTTGGAAATCCAACTTGGCAACTATATGGAAGATGAATTGAAGAGGAGAGGAACCAGAGGGAGGGAGATCAATTGGGAAGCTTTCAATAATCTAGCTGACAATTGATAAGGATACAAATAAGTTCATTGTAGTGTGAGTAGAGATAAGAAATGTGGAGGAGGTAATAGAAGCATAGATTTTGAGCTGGAAGGGACTTTACTGATCATTTAGGCCAATCTTGAGGAAATTGAGGTCTTCCAAGATAAGTTGTCCAGAGCATTCCTGGTAGTAAGCATAAAGACCTGAATAAAAACCCAAGTTCCCTGACTCCCTATCAAACATTTCCCCTCTCACTGCACCATTGTCCCAGTGGTGAATTTTGTACTTGTTTAGATGACATCAGTAAGAGCTGAAAACATATCAGATATGGAGAAGAATGTCTCTTTCACTTCTATTTGGTCTTTGTAAAATACCAGGAATTTTTTTCCATAAGATCCCAGAGCCTCTTTGACTTCTTCATGGAAGTGCCTGTCATAGGGAACCTTAGTAATAACCAATACATTTGATTAGGAGATTGCTCCTTATCAGCTTTTATCAGGTATCAGGAGAGAGTGAACTCCAAGCCTTATTATAGGGACATCTTAGAATCTGGCAGCACTTTTTATATTTGCAAAACACGAATACCCTGTTTTAATTCTGGATATTTCCCATAAGTTTTCAAAGTTTGTGTGCCTTTTAAAGGAAACTTAATCTACATGTATTTGCTCAATTTTATACTTGATCCATCATTGCTATTTGCAGAAGAATTTATTGTCCCTGAAGTCTTTCCATGAACAGAAGTTCTACTGTCCTTGCCAGATGATAATTTGGCTTGTAGACGCTAAAATGTTAAGTCTGAAATTCAACCCCTGGGCAAGCACATTTTCTCTGCCCTTAACAAGGGCTTCGTGGGTTTATAAAGCGGCGTGGGGTTCAGCGTTACAAGGTCCTAACTGGCAAGCACTGAAATTAATTGGTTGTGTAAAGGGCCAGTCTCCTCTCATCAACTCTCATCTCCTCAAGTCTTCAGCCAGGTCCTAGAGAACTTGTTATTATTAATAATATGGAACTGGGATCTTTCAAGGCCCTGTTCACTGCCCTGAGGAATGTCTTCACCACTAAGAAAAAATCATTGTTTTAAAACACAAGGACTTACAAGAGTTTTGCACCACTTAACTTGTCCAGCTCTAAGGAAAGACCGCACACATTGAAGGGCCTGGCAGAGGCTGGTGTGTGCAGGAGAGTTCTATTTTGTAGTTCTCATCTCATTGCCATTTTACAGACAGATGGTCCAGCATGATCTGAGAAGCCAAGAGATGATCTTCCAGAACTGTAATGGAGACTGGGCTTTTCTAGGCAAGAGTTTGTGTGTTGAAGACAGGAGTGGCAGTGGGAAAAGGCAGAGGAGGAAAGAATCATGTTGGTATATAATTGATTATTGGCTATCTGTACTTGTGTGAAAAGATCAGTTCACTTTTAGCAACAGTGTTTGATTAGGATAGGATAAAAGCTGTTTTTTAAATCAGAAAAATGATGTCAGCTTAACTCTAAATACTTTGGCACTTGGGTTTTGTTGTGCTGCAATCATTCTGGGTCTTTGTTTTAAAATCTTCTTTAGATGTGGTATAAAAATGCATTGTTCATTCTGGATATAAGCCCTTTTAGAGATCAGTTCTGAGAAATTCTTGCCTAAGCAGTTTGAATGTTCTAGTGGTTGTGAGCTAAAGCCATTTGTTAAGGGCAACCTGAACTAAAATAGAAAGTCATCGTTTTAAATTTTCATTTAACGTGCAACTAAAAATTCTGCTGGAATTACCTCTTAGATTTTGTGTTGGCCAGAATGGAGTGGGGTAAAAGGAAGGAGTTTTGTTGTTGGCATGTCTATCCATAATTAAGGGAGGAATATGGATTAAGGCAGATGGGCTGGCTATCTTCATTTAGCTTTTTGTTTTTGACCAACTTTCATTTGTGTGCCAGAGGGGATCTCAGGAAAGATGCCCATCTTTGTGCCAGGTTCCATATAACTCCTGTAAGTTGTTTTTTTATTGTTGTTGTTGTTTTGTTTTGTTTTTTTCAATAGTGAAAACAGATTTTAGGGATATATACTTATAACCAGGGGTTAAACAAGCATTACAAGAAATATTCTAACTTTAAGTCAGACTAATGTCTGGGACCATGGACTTTGATTCAAAATCATGCAAAAGTAATTAAAAGAATAGACTTGATAGAATCATGAAAAAGAATCACATTAGACAAATTTCTTTTTTTTTAATAAGTTAATTAGAATGGTAGGTCAGTTAACTATCATAACTATATTTCAGCAAAGTATTTGACAAAATATCTCTTAGGCAACAAGGATACTTCCAGAAAATTCCTGGAAATGGACATTATGACAAGGAGATTAAGTGAAGAAACAAGGAATAAATTTCTGGTTAAGATGGCTATGTGAATGGTTGCAGAGGAGCCTGCTCTCACATGTGTACTCTATTAAAGATCTAAAAATAGCACCAGACTGAATAATGATCAAGAATCCACATGGAAACTCCAGTAAGCACCTCATCAAGCCCAACACTGTACAAAACACTGCCAGAAGCCTGTGGTTACTGGGAAAGGGGTCTTCCCAGAATAGTATAGGTACATGAGGTAGAAACCTGCAAGCATGGATCTTAAGTATTCCAGAAGCACTTAAAGCTTTTAACACCCTGTACACGGGGACAGAAAGACCACATCTCAGATAAGATGTTTTAGCATGGTCAAAACTTGCACTTTATTAACCTTGAACTCAGGACTGATCAAAATGGGATGTTTCAAAAATTGCTGCAAGTTCACAGTATTCTGATCAGTTACTTCAAAGGAAAAAAATTAGAAAAAGAATTGTTTAAACATAAGGTAGAAAACCTTATTCAATAGACAACTGGGGAATTAAAATAGGCAAAACTAAAACCAGAGACTATGAGACAATAAGAAATATTCAAATAAAATCAAAAGATTGAAAAATAGAAGAAAATATAGGATATCTATTATGTTTTTAAAAACTTGGAAATAGATCAAGGAGAGGTAATTTAAGAATTATCCGATTCTCTGAAAAAACATAAAAAATCTGGTATATTATTTTTCAAGAAATCACACATGAAAAATTTCCACATGTATTTGAATTAGAAGATAGAATGATAATGGAAAGATTTTATCATTTACCTTCCCAAAGAAACATCAAATTGAAAACTCGCAAGAATACTATAATCAAAACCCAGAGCTTCCAGATCAAAGGAAAAACAAAATGCTGCAAGAAATAAGAAAAAAAAGAATTTAAATACTATAGAACCATAGTCTTGTCACATAAGATGTGGAAGATACAATTAATCAAAGAGACAAATCTTGGAATGAAATATTACCAGAAGCAAATGATAAAGTTTACTATAAAGAATAACTTATCTTAAAAAAAAAACAACAACTAAGTATAATATTGTAAGAGAAAAGGGGAATCACCAGTGAAATAAGGAACTTTCAAGTATTCATGTGGAAAAGACCAGAGCTAAAAAATAGCATTGAAATACAAATAAGAGTCAAAGGAAACATAGAAATGTAAGTACTTTTGAGTAAGTGAAAGGGGATAATTGATGATGAAATGCAAATTTTCTAATAAGGGAAGAAGTAATAGATGACAATATCTTTGAGCATCCTAGAAAGTAGTTCATTTGAATCTTGAACTCATAAAGGAGAGATAGGAACTTTTTTTTTTTTTTTTGCTGTCTCCTTTGACTCCTTTTTAGCTATTTTTTTTATGAAAGTCAATCATCTTGGGAGAAAGAGCAAAAAAAATTTAGGTAAGAGATCAATAGTTCTGACTTTTTCTATCATCTATTATTATTGCCACTTCTGTACTAAGCAGCTATGGTTTGTTTTAGGATAATTGTGTCACTGGTTATGTGATATTATCACATGCCTTAATGTTTCCACCTCAGTTTCATCCTTTGTAAAATGCATTCCCTATCTCATAGGATTGTGGTTTGAAAATCACTTTGTAATCTTTAAAATGCTACAGAAAACTATGGTATTGTTATTTTTACTTATTTGCTTTTCTTATCCTCAATATAGCTTAAATGTCCTTTTAAAAAAGTTTTTTTAAATCAACACATAACCTTTTCACATCATCTATATTTGTATCTCTGAAAATTTAATATGTTGTGTTCCATACTTGAAATCCCCTCTTTTCAAATAAGAGTTTGTGACTTAACTTTTTTTTTGACGGCTTAGTTTAGTCATTCTGATTTCAAATCATATCAGTTTCAGTTGTCTTATTATTTTTTCCATTTACATTTTTTGCATTGCTTCCCTGGTTATTTTTTTACTTTGCAGGAGTCAATCAATATGCATTTATTAAGCACCTATTGTGTGCTAGGACTTAAGTATGGGATATACAAAGAAAGCTTCTGATAGAGCTTACATTCTAATAGGGGGAGACATTGTGCAAATAATTATATATGTGATATATATATATATATATATATATATATATTACATCATTGCTTATCTTAGAGGGATTAAACTGGCATTAAGAGGAGTTAGCTCCTTCTAGAAGGTGGGATTTTAGTTAAGACTTGAAGGAACCTAGGAAGCAGCGAGGAAGAGCAAGAAGATTCCATTGGGAACAGCCAGTGAAAATACCTGGGGACAGAAGATGTAATGTCTTGTGTGAAGAAGAATAAAGAGGTCAGTGTCATTGGATTGCTGAGTAGGAGGAAGAGAAAAAGTTCTAAAAAAGTCTAAGAAGGAGCCAGGTTATGAAGGACTTTCAGTAACAGAAGATTTTATGTTTAATCCCAGAGGTAATAGGGAGCAATTAGATTGGTTACATGGTTATAACTGGACTTCAGGAAAACCAGTTTAAGCACTCAGTGGATAATGGACTAGAGAAGAGTTATACTTGAGGGAGGGGGACCAGTTGATAGGCAGTGGCAATGAATTGCATGTTGCAGTTGCATGAAGTTGTAAGGACCTGTTTTAGGGTGATGCAGTGTCAGAGGAGAAAAGGGAATATATATGAGAGGTATTATTGACAAGTAGAATTGAGAGCACTTGGTCACTGGCTGGATATAGTGAATAATCAAAGACCACTCCTACTTTGCAAACCTGAATGAGTGAGAAGATAGGGGGGTGCCCTCAAACAGAAACAGGGAAGCTAGAAGTGGGGATGGTTTGGTGGGAAAGAAATGAATTTAACTTAGCACCTATTTGAAGAGAGGGGATTTCAAGTATGAAACATAATATAATATTAAATTTTCAGAGATACATGATGATGTAAAAAGTTGTGATATAAAAAAGATTGTGATGTAAAAAGGTTATGTGTTGATTAAAAAAAATTTTTAAGGGCATTTAGACTATATTGGAGATAAGATGTCTATGGGACATCCAGTTGGAGAGTTGCAAAAGTCAGTTGAAGATGTAACACTGTAGAATAGAAAAGAGGTTAGAACTGGCTAAGTAGATTTGAGAATCATCAGCATAGAGATGGTAATTGAATCCATGGAAGCTGATGGGATGACCAAATGTCATAGTAAGAGAGAAAAAAAAAGGACATGGAAGAAATCTCTGGAGGATAATCATGGGTAGTGGGCATTCTTCTCTGTGTCCTCCCATAAATGTGCCTTCTTAACTTGTTTTTAACATTGTGTACATACCAATGAAACAATCGGGCACATGCTTTTACATGTGACCAGCCCCTTTTTCTTTTCCTATTATTCAACTCCTCAGTGACATTTTGTTACTACTGTTACTTGAAGTTCTTAATTGGTTATGTACTGCAACCTACTCACTTCCATGATGAACCTCTTTAGCGCTCTATGTATGACATATATTTTTTATTTTTTGGAGACAGTTATACCCATATTCCACAAGTATGCAGCACCATTGGTCGATTTTTGGCATTAGATAGATGAGCTTTTGCTTTCACGGGAAGCTTAAGATCATTGAAACATCTCTGCAATTTCCTGAAGACAATACAACCCACTCTTCTCCTCCTGTTCAACTTGTTGTCCATCTGTTCTCTCTGGCTCTCTCTTTCTTCACAGATCCACACATATACAGAGACCCACAGAAACACAAATACACACACATATATGTATGTATACATATATACATATATCTGTATTTATTTGTATATCTATCTAGTTTTACCTAACACTCATGGATCATCAAGCCCTATAAGTTACACATCTAGAAGTATATTGAAATCTGAGCAATCGATAGTCTTTTGACTGTCTTTAGTCTTTCATGTGTAGTTGTTACTGTCAAATTCCTTTCAATGATTATAGTCTCCTTCTAGGAATCTCCAAAACAATGCAATCAGAACAGTGTCATTCACAAATGTCTATTTTTTTTTATTTGTGTTGTTTTTCCAATAGGTGTTTAGTGAACAATATTCAAGACATATGTAGGAACATATCAAGGAGTGGAAAATTTTTGGTTCTAAAAGTGAATGAGAGCAAGTGTAACAATAAACTACTCTCATCTATACAAATCTGTATGCAAACAAAGGTAGTTTTGGGGGTGGAGCAAAGAGGAGGGGTTATCTTTAACATTCATCTTTTTTATTCTAGTGCCTCAATATGGTGAAGAAGTTGCTCTGGGTTTTCATAAACTAGAAGAATGTATGCTGTGAGGTAATTGTTCTACTGGAAAAGCTTCAGATGCATTTGTGACATCAGGCTGAGTCTCTTGTAGTATGATGACCATTGTAGATGTTAGGGCTCCAATCTGACCTATTCAAACTAATTTGATGCTGAAAATGGTGAATGGATTAAGAAGTAGACATTGACATGGATAAGCAGAAATGATTTCCTACAGAAGTTTAAGTGATAGAAAAGCCTGAATGTGAGGAAAAAAGGAAAGATCAAGATCTTTCCCTAGAGCAAGAGGATTTAAATGAGGAATTATGGTATGATTCTCTTGAAGAAGCTTCAACCCTGCCTAGAGAACAGATTATTGACAGGCCCACATCAACCCCACCTTCAGAGATGGAGGAAGAAAGAGGGGAAGAGGCAGAAACACAAACAGAATTGCCTGTGAAGCAGCCTAAGCCTATGACAAGATTAGAAAAAGCATTGGTTAAAGCTAAGAGAGAAGGACAGGATATAAGTGATTTTATACATGCATATCCTGTGATTGAAGAGATTGACTCTGTAGGTAAAAAAAGGAGAAGATATGCACCTTTAGATTTGAATAAAATTAAGGATTTGAAAAAAGGTTGTACCCTTTATGGGGCTACATCAGCTTATGTTAAAATGTTACTAGCTGGTTTGTCTTATGAAGTCCTAACCCCGAATGATTGGAAATCCATAGCACAAGACAAAGGAAAAATATCTAAAGATCTGAAAAAACCTCCAATGATAGGGAATGCACCAATTCCTGAAACAATCAATTCCACATTTCTCAAGAAGTTCTTCCTTATAGAAGGAATTCTCAGAATTGGAAGTAACTTAAAAATTATGTAGTCTTTTGTAGCGAGCTGTTGTCTCCAGAAGCTGCTGGATCGCTCTCTGGGAAGAGATCTGCTGTGTCTACTCAAATCTCTCAGACAGATTCTTCTTCCTGTAGTGAACCGTTGTCTCCAGGCAGTTCCTGTTAAGTCTTGTCCAGAGAAGTGACTTCCCTTCCTGCAGAGAGCTGCTTCAAGCCAGATGTAGTGCAGAGTCTTCTCTCTTCCTGGAGTGATGTCCTCTTTTATCTTCCCAGAGAGTGGGCGTGGGATAATGCAAGGGCTTCTGGGCAGAACCACTTCAACCAATGAGCTTGCTCCTTCTATCAAGTCAACCTGAGTTCTCACCTTGTCACTGTCCAGACAACCTGAGTTCTCACCTAGTAATCCTAACACCTGAAATAGGCTAGAACATACTTCATACAACAGAGGTCTTTTGTACTTTTCATGTGGAATGAGATGAAAACCAAGAACAGTGGTAGACCATAAAACCATTTGCAAATGAGTCCTCATGAATGAGGATGATGAAAGATTATGATCTTTGCCACCTTTAAAAGGGAAAAGAACAACAGGAAAAAAAAAGTTTTCAAAAATCATGAGATGAGACCCAATTAAACCAGATCATCTCCAAAGATAAATATCAAAAAAGGCCCATAAGCAGATGAAAAAATCAAAAAGATTTGTCAACATTTCTAAAACAAACTTTTCTTCACTAGTAATAGTTATGACCACATTTGAATTCTCAATCCCCAGCATGCTACATGAGAAAGTGGAAGTGTCAGACAAGATAGTGAACATTTAACAATAGGACTAGAACAAATATATGCAGAGGAGCTATATACTAGAAACACAGTTATGGGACTTTGATTCTTAAGACATGCAAAAAGGGGGAAAGTAATGAATTATCAAAAAAAATTATATGTTTACCATTGCTGCAAAGAAGACTGAGAATATCATTCACTATCAGTTTATGCCCACTCTCTCATCCTCTTAAGAGACAACATAGAATATCTTTATAAATTATAGAATTTGAGTTATAAGGGCTCCCAGTGACCATCCAGTCTAACACCTAGTCTTCTCCACTGTGACATATCAGAGATTGGCTTTCTTTGCTTTCAGTGCCATCACATTCTTCCATAGGGTTTTTTGTTGTTGTTGTTGTTGTTGTTGTTTTTGGTTACCATCTCTGTCTCAGTCAGCTGTGGATAGAACATGAAAAGAAGTTAAAAAGAATGGCACAGACATTCTACTTAATCATGAGTTTAAAAAGCCAGAACCAAACCAGTCTTTCATTAACTAGATTGAACTAGACAGCTATGGCTGAGATGACAGATAATTTACTGTACCAAAGCAAAGTGGCCTAAAGGCAGTATGATACCACAGAAAGAAAGCCTCTGACTTAAGATATTAGAATTAAGTGAATTAGAAAGGACATTAGAATTGAATTATAAAGGAAGTCTGGGAATAAGATTATGGACAGATGAAATTGTGGTTGATAAGAGTTACCAATAAGTGAGAAAGATAGTAAAAAGACAGTAAAGATAGAATCTCTGAATAATCTCTTTAGCATAGTGATTAGAATGTTGTTTATATTTGGTAGTTACCATAGAGAATTTTGTTTTTTAAATTAATATTGAATGTTTTTTAAAAATCTTAGATTCTCAGGTAATCAACCCTATAATTTAAGGATCATACAATTAAAGCATATTGTACTGATTCTACAGGAAATTGCTGAACTGAGGTCCAGTTAATAGCCTATAGGAAGGCCACTCTGAGTAGAATTGCTACTCACTTTCATGTTTCTTGTCAGTTTATTCCTGAATTAGGCCTAGATGAGAAAACAGGCAGGTAGGTGGCACAAGGGGATAAAGTGCTAGACCCAGAGTCAGGAAGGCTCATTTTCCTCAATTCAAATCTGATTTCATACACGTCCTAGCTGTGTGACTCTGAGCAAGTCATTTAACTCTATTTGCCCCAGTTTTCTTATCTGCAAAATAAGCTAGAGAAGTAAACTTGTGACGGAGAGAGACATCTGTATCCAGTCCCTTTTTAAAGGTGACTGAATGGGGACTGAATGTGGGTCACAACATAGTATTTTCACCTTTTTGTTGTTATTGTTTGCCTTTCTCATTTTTTTCCTTTTAATCTGATTTTTCTTGTGCAGCATGATAAATGTGAAAATCCATTTAGAAGAATTGCACATGTTAAGCTGATGTTGTATTACTTGCTCTCTGGAGAAAGAGGATAGGGGAAGAGAAAGAGAAAAATTTGGAACACAATGTTTTGCAGAAGTAAATGTTGAAAACTATCTTTGCATGTTTTGAACATATTTAAAAATAAAAAGCAATTATTAAAATTAGAATAAAATGAGCTGGAGAAGGAAATGACAAGCCACTCTAGTATCTTTGCCAAAAAAAAAAACACAACTGGAGTCATGAAGCATTGGACATGACTGAAAAAATATCTTAACAATATAAAAATAGGGATTGTACAGAATTGACCTGAGTCTGAGCTAGGAAACTCTGTTTCAAAGCAGAAGTTCTCTTCTCCTTTCCAAGTGCTTTCACATTTGTTTTCTCAATTGATTCTCCCATCTGCCATGAAGCATGTAAAGTAGATATTATTCCCATTTTAAAGATGATGAACCTGAAGCACAGAAGAACCAAATGGATCACCAATACAAATGCCTCTCAGAAGTCATTAAGCTACCATCCTGGTCTCTTGTCTCCTCAGAGAGTGTTTTTTGTACTCCCCCATCTAGCCTGTGCCATACATAGCTTGTGCCAGTATTTGCACTGGAAAGGCTACCCACCACCACCAGGGAAGAAGACTGATTTTGAAACCATAAACAGCTGACCAAAGAATTTGTGAAACATATTTTAAAGCTGAATGTATCTTTGGCAGACACCGGAGAACTGCTTTCTCAGCTATGTAAATTGTGGCCAAGGGGCAGCTGTCTGAGATGCCAACAGGCTGATGTGGCCCTACTTCCTAGTATGCAAGGAGAAAGGCTTAGTAGAGACTGTGGCTTCCCCCTGTGCTAGAATGTCTCTGATATTTAGACTGTGATTATTCTTTGCTGAAACTGTGAAACAGTGGATAGAGTGCTAGGCGTGGAATCAAAAAGACTTATCTAAGTTCAAATCTTGCCTCAATCACTCCCTAGATGTATGACCCTGAGCAAGTCACTTAACCCTTTTTGCCTCAGTATATAAAATCTATAAAATGAGCTGGAAAACAAAATGAGAAATCAGTATCTTTGCCAAGAAAACCCCCTCTTCATGGCATCACTAAGAATCAAATATGATTGAAAATGACTAAAAGAATCATGAAAATGACTGATTTGAGTATTGTACAATGGAAAAGAGTTATCTTGGCCTTGGGCCCAATGCAACAAACCCTTACAATTGAACCTTTTTGTTGATGGATGAAGATTTTCACTGGTGAGAAGGAATTAACATTCTCTCTTCATAGAACACATGAAAGAGATACAAATATGTGATATCAAAGGGTAATCAGAATAGATATATAAGTTGGTATTTTAAAATCTCATGATTCTCTTGTTGGGAATCCAGTCTGGTGGCCTTAAACAGGTCTCTTTTTAATTTAAAAAAATTTAGTAATAGATTTTTATTTTCAAAATATATTCAAAGATCGTTTTCAACATTCACCCTTACAAAAACCTTGTGTTCCAATTTTTCTGCCCCATCCTCCATCCCCTCCCTTAGACAGCAAGTAATCCAATATATGTTAAATACGTGCAATTCTTCCATACATATTTCCACATTTATCATGCTGCGCAAGAAAAATCAGATAAAAAAGGGAGAAATCGAGAAAGAGAACAAAAAGCAAGCAAACAACAGGAAAAAAGTGAAAATGCTATCCACATTCGGTTTCCATAGTCCTCTCTGGATGCAAATGATTCTCTCCATCACAAGTCTTTTGGAACTGGCCTGAATCATCTCATTGTTGAAAAGAGTAAAGTCCATCACAGTTAATTATCACATAATCTTCTTGTTGCTGTGTACAATGTCCTCTTGGTTCTACTCTCTTCATTCAATATGAATTCATATAAGTCTCTCCAGGCCTCTCTGAAATCATAATCAGGTCTCTTTAAAAAAATTTCATTATTTTTATTTTTTGTTATACATTTATTTTTGCTACATATATCATACTGAGAGAGAAAAATCAGAACAAAAGGGAAAAAATCATGAGGAAAAAAAAGTGAAGATTAGTGTGTGTTAATTTACATTCAATCTCCATAGTTCTCTCTCTGGATGCAATTGATGTTTTCCATCCAAAGTTCATTGGAATTGCCTTCAATCACTGAACTCCTGTGAAAAACCTAGTCTATCATAGTTGTTCATTACACATTTTAGCTGTTAATAACAATGTTTTCCTGGTTCTGCTTACTTCACTCAGCATCAGTTCATGTACATCTTTCCAAGCCTTTTTAAAATCAACCTTCAGAGGTCTCGTAATATTCTTGACTCCATTTCAATGTATAGTGTTTGTTGTACCTATCTCCTTTCCATTTCTCTTTCTCATCATATGTGAAAGCTAATGGGAAAAAGCATGATCTAGTTAAGAAAAAAAAATTGTGCTCTATCATTTACTGGCTATGTGGTCTTCACCTCTGTATTTATTTTCTTATTTTAAAACGAAAGGCTTAGAGATTGTAAAAGCATATATTTCTATAGTGTTTTAAGTTTTACAAGTGGTTTTAGTACAAAGTAGTGTTAGCCCAAGGGACAAACAGGTGGCTGGAGTACCTGGCCTGGAGTCAGGAAAACCTGAGTAAAATCCATTCTCAGATATTCCTAGCTGTGTGACTCTAGGCAAGTCAATTAATCCTATTTGCCTCAATTTCATCATCTGTAAAATGAGCTAGAGAAGGAAATGTCAAACTACTCCAAGAAAACCTCAAATGGGTCATGGAGAGTCAGACATGACTAAAAAACAACTTAACAAAGTATTAGCCCTATTTTTGCTGAGAAGGTTTAGAGAAATCAGAAATCTCTTTACACAGAGCTAGTAGGACTTCTGGCTTCATTTCCAGGGCCTTCTTGCTAGACTGTAATGTCTTTCCAGCTTATGATTAGTTCATTTTTTGACAGTTTATGATTCTGTGATTATGATAAAGCTAAAACCTAGAACTGGCTAAATGTCAATGATATGGGTATTAGATTGTGTTGAATAATATCTGGGTGATCTTAATGTTAGCTACGTGCCTAGTTTTGGTATCAGCAAGGTAAACCCAGAAGTGCTGACTTCCTGAACGACTGGTAAATATTTTCCAATAATAATAATATCAGTAATATGAGGAATTCACATTGAAATAGTGCTGCTTTGTGATTTACAAAGCATTGTCTTTGCAACTACTCAGTGAGGAGAGCATTATTTGTATTATTATCCCATTTATTGATCAAAAGATGTGAAGTGATTTACTTCAGTATACATGGCTCTAAAGTGTGCATGCTAGAATAATCAATAATATCATACCTATTATAATTGCATTCTTTTCATCTTTGTAATAATAATAATAGCAGCATTTATATAGTACTTTAAGGTTTGCAAAACATTTACAAAATTTTTCAGTAGTATTTTATTTTTGCAAATACACATAAAGATCGATTTCAACATTCATTTTTGTAAGACTTTGTTTTCCAAGTTTTTCTTCCTCCCTTCTTTACCTCCCCCTTTCCAAGACAGCAAGTAATCTGATACAGGTTAAATTTTACTAAAATTTTACAGATGAGGAAACTGAGGTAGAAAGAGCTTAAATGATTTGCTCAAAGGCACAAAATCTGGATTTGAATTTAGGCCTTCCTGATTCCAAGTCTAATCCTTCATCTACTACTTCTTTCACCTCTTTGAGAGGGCTGAGATAGAAATGGTCCTATCCTATATCATTAATCTTACTCTTTTATTTTCCTCATCATTAGTGGTGTTGTTTTGTTTTTATGTTTAAGTATTGTTTTAAGATATAAATAAAGCCTTTTATCTGTACTATCTCATTTGGTCTTCAGAAAGGTGTTGTGAGGCAGATATTATATAACCATGTTCCACATTTTATAGATGAAGAAATAATCAGAAAAAAATATGACTTACTCATAATTGTACAGTGGGTAAGTGTTTTATTGCTATTAAATCATTTTTCAATAGTGTCTGATTTTTCCTGATCCCATTTGGGGTTTTCTTGGCAAAGATACTAGAGTGGTTTGCCATGTCCTTCTCCAGCTCATTTTACACATGAGGGAAACTGAGGCAGACAGGATTAAGTCATTTGTGCAGGGTTACTCAGCTAGTGAGTGTCTGGGGCCAGATTTGAACTATGAAGAGAAGCCTTGCTGACTTGAGGATCAGCACTCAATCCTCTTCATCACCCAGCTGCCCTACTGACAAATATAAGGTGAGGGATTTAACCTCAGCTCCAAGTCTAGGATTTATGCACATCCTATCACACCACACTGCCACCTTCAACATGGACATTAGCAATGCTTTAATGTTTAGTTCAGCTATATCACACTATAAATTGATCAAGAACCCTAAGTGCATTTTAAGCTATTTAGATTTAAAAGTGCACTAAGATTTTTCGGATACCTTGTACATATTGATATCCTCACTTCTTTATTGATTTCAAACTTAAGTCTTCTCTGTTACCAGGAGTTCCTGTTCACAGTGGGAAGCTCAGTTTAAGATAATCAAAACAAGTTCCTATTTAAGATGATCAAATAGTACATTATTGGTTTTAAAGATATTTTGTTACCCAGAGGTTACAGACTTACAGAGTGTTTGAGCTGGGTGGGAATTTAGCAACCAGAGCACAGAATGTCAGGCCTGGAGGGGACCTCGGGGATCGTCCAGTCTAACCCTGCCATGGGACAGTCAGAGTCCACTAGAGGGAAACAGACTTGTTCAATGTCACTACGTCAATGACCAACATGGGACTGCAATGCAAGTCTCCTGACTCTCAGTCCATGTTTTTTCCACCAGCACCAGGCTCATCTTACAACCCATGAGGAATGACTAACTACTGAGAGAATTTTCCCTTCTTGGCACAAAATTAATTTATTCTTTAATCCCCTTTTGGATTCATGTAGTGATTATGTTCTAAAGAGCTTTTATTGTTGGCATGTGGCAAATACGCTTTTCATTACAAATGCCATGGGCTAGAGAAACAAAAGCAAAATAAGTTTGTTGATTTGTCTGTGATTGAATTAGTAAAATGTTGCACATGGTAGATGGGGATAGAGGGACAAAGAATAGGTATTCCAATTTCCACAAATAGTGGTGTTCTCTAAGGTTTGATGGCTTGAATGTAAATTATCACTTTTTGGTTCATTACTGATACTTAGAAAACCATTATCTTTTTCGTGTGCCAGTTATGGTTGCTAGTGATAACCTTGGAGACAGTGGGTGAAGCATTGGGCCCAGAGTTAGGCTAGCTGAAATTTAATCTAGCCTCAGACACTACTCTGTGCAACTCTGGGAAAGTCCTTTAACTTCAGAGTTCCTCAGGTTACTGATCTATAAAATGGGATAATAACAGCATCTACTTCACAGAGTTGTTGTAAGGATCAAATGAAATAATAATTCTAAATTATTTAGCACAGTGTCTGGAATATAGTAAATGCTATATAAATACTAGCTGCTATTATTAGTTTTAAATTTTATTATTTTTAAATAATTAATATTTATTTATATGATTTATTTTATTATATTATTATAATGTATAATATAAACATAATATTATTAATTATAAATAAATATTTATCATTATTATTAGTTTTTATTTTAGAAGGTAGAATTTTTAAGAATGTGAGAGACTGGGTATCTAAATAGGAAACTCTTAGAAAGAAATTGTATTTTTAAAAAATTACCACAGACTTCTCTCTGTATGTGGACTTATATATTCTTTTGACTCAGCTGAGCTGTAATTGTAATATAAATGTATGTTTGAGACATACTAAGTTTATCCTCATTGGATATATTAAATGGATATACTCATTGGAGATCCTCATGGATATACTAAAAGATATACTAAGATCAGTATAATCATCTGGATTTAATGAAAGACTTGTGTAAGAATTACATAAGAGATTTCCACAGTTTTTTCGAAATGTGAGATTAGAATTGGTAGAGGGGAGTGTCAGGAGGCATGTAGGTAAATATTTAGCAATCACCTTCCACATGTGTATGCAGGTCACTTTTAAGTTTAATCTATACTAATAATGGTAAAAGTGATAATAGCATTTATATAGCACCTACTATGTGCCAGGAATTGTGCTAAATGTTTTACAAATATTAACTCATTTGGATCCTTACACAACCCTGGAGGGGTAGGTGCTATTATTATCCTCATTTTGCAATTGAAAAAACTGAGATAGAGGTTAAGTGATTTGTTCAAAGCCTGAAGCTAGATTTGAACTCAGATTTTCCTGATTCTAGATTTAGCTCTCTAACCACTGCCCTGTCTAGCTGTCTCTAAATTATTAACATCATAAGCATTTTTATCACTTTATTAAGTTTAGACAATCAACAAAACAAGAAATCAAGCCCTGATTTATAGTTTTTGCTGATTTCAGAGGTGTAAAATCTCATATCGAAAATTTTACTCACAGTTCTTAGGGATAATCTTAGAACTAACCACAGTGAGGAAACTGGACTTATATCAAAGAATCAGTGATATTTGTACTCTGTCTTCTGTCAGAAAAGGAAGTTGGATTGAATGATTTCTGAGTTAGTTATTGGTAGATTTTTATATTTACAATTAAAATAAAAAGTAATTTTACTTAAGAAAAATGAAATATCAGATAAATTGCAAGATATAGTTCTTATTCTTTTTTTTTCTTTTTTTTTTGCTAAGGCAATTGGGGTTAAGTGACTTGCCCAGGGTCACACAGTTAGGCAGTACATACTTCTTGTTCTAACTCAGAAATATCAAAAGAGACAGGAATTCTTTGATTTTCTAAGTGACGAACTTTGAAAAATGCAATGTAAAGACACTATAAAAATCTTTAGGGTTATATACCAATTTTATAAACAGTCTATTGATCAAAAATCTATTAATTTCTCTCTTGCTGCAAGCTTTGGGAAGAATCTATGTTATTTTAAGGCCAATTTGTAGTTCTCTCTCTTCCCCCACCCTCATAATTATTCATTCCATCAACTGAGTTTTTTTTTCTTCCCCCCAAATAATGGAAGAATCCATGATATCCACTGATATATCCAAACCACCAATGATATTGCAAATAGTGGGAGAATCCAATGATATCCAAGCCACCAATGATATTCCAAATAAGGGAAAAATCTAATAATATCCAACTCCCCCCCCCCCCCCCGCCCATGCCTTTTTCTTCCCCATCTGAATTCTGAAGAAATCTGTCCATAGTAGTTAATTATAATATAAATGACTGGTCCTAAAAGGAAATGTAATTACAGTTCTCAAGACTTTTGCTAATAATGATCTTTCACTCTGGATTCATCTTGATACCTTTTCCTATAATCAAAAGCTATGGTCTATCTTATCTATCCTATCCTTTACCTGATAAAGAAGGAAATTTCAAGGAGACCAAGTATGCCATTTTCAATATGATGAAGTAAAAAGTATCACATGAACATCAGGCTTTTTGACTTATTTTCAGAAGGATAAAATATTCAAAATAAAACCATTTTTATTTTTTTAACAAAGGAATCCATTTTTTAATATTTAAAAACAATAACCTAGAAAAAACCTAGCACCAGTTTAAAATGAGGTCCAGTATGGCAATATTTGTTACTTCAATTTAAAAGGGGTATTCTTTGAATCTCTGCATCCCTGTAGATCTAAATATTAAGGAAAAATTTGTAATAAGAGGAAAATGTTTTTAAATTAAATATGCATTTTAATTTGGATTTGGTCCTCTTCTTAAATTACTTTTGAGATTTAAAGAAACTAGTCAAGGTTAAAGCATTTCTCTGGGTTTCTATTCTTTTTCATCTTTTGATTTCCAATTTAATGAAAAACTTGGATAAGCTTTTGAGAAATCTTAAGTTGACCTTTGTTTTATTTCACCATGTTGGTTGTGCATCTAAAAGTTATTTTATTTGATATTTTTAAGATGAGTGATGGCTGTAAGAACAAAAACAAACGACTTCAAAAGATTACTCTTAATTAGCTGTGTAAAGGCTTCTCAGCACTGTTTCTGACTATGTCTAGTATAGTATTCCAGAACATCATCAGTTATACTGCATATCTATGTCATAGATGATACTATTTTAAGCTGATTGAAGATCCAAATATATATAAATGAGATATATTTTAATCCTATAAATACTTCTTAATTTAATATTTTAAATGTGCTGTTAACTCTTCACAGGCCAACAAGCTATGTGCAAAGTGCAAAACTTTGTCAAATGTGATAGTGAGAATGCTTTTAACATGTTCAGTGGTTTCTCATCTGGATCAATATATTCTGCGCAATGGGCAAGGCTAGAATTCATGATCCAAGCTGAAAAAAATCTCAAGCTGAATAAGGTGGAGAGTTTTCAAGAAAGAATACTAGGTATCAGTGGCGAGAGCTCTGGCTCTGGAGACCTTTACTAGCTGTGTGACCCTGTGCAAATCATTTATAACTCTGTCTGCCTCCGTTTTTTCCATAAAAATGAGCTAAAGAAGCAAATGACAAAACCACCTCAATATTGTTGCCCAAGCAAACCCCAAAGGGAGACACAAAGAGTTGGGTAGTACTGTACAAGATCAGTACTCTCATTTTATGGAGGAAGAAAATGAGTCTTAAAAGAACTGGGCTGACTTTTCCAAAATTATAGAAGTTGTAAGTAGCAGAGCTGGGATTTATAATAGGCTCATGTGACTTCAAACTGAATGTCTTTCCACTCTCCCACTTGAAGACAGCTATCATGTCCCTCTTAAGCTTTTTTTTTTCTCTAATCTAAATACCTCCTTTCCATCCCAAGTCCTTCATTTCATTTGATGTTCATGTGGTATGATCTTGCAACACTTAATTTTTAAGTCCTTAGTCTGTACTTAATCATTGCTTCTAGGTCAAGTATTTGTGCAGAGACCACAGGATAATGTAAAGCAGGCTGCTGGGAAGTGTGCACAACAGAAGGACCTAAGTTGGGTCTCTGGGTACAGGCAAGCACTCAGAGCTAACTCACATTGTTGGGCAACTGCTTACTGATATTTTACAAAAGCAAATAGGGAAGACTTTCGAAAACCTCTACTTCAAACCCCTCTTTTCAGAGATTAAGAAGCTGTTTGCAAGCTGCCTTCCACACTAGCTCCACACTAGCCTGAGTTCCTTGAGGACAAGGAATGCTTTTTTTTTTTTTTTTTTTTTTTACTTTTTTTTTTTTGCATCCCCAGCGCTTAGCACAGAGCCTGGCACATTGTAAGTGATTAATGTTGCCTTTCTATTCTGGCTGCTTTGCCCTACGTATTCTTCAGTTGGCCAATGTTCTTCCCAAAATATGGAACCCAGACTTTATCAAAGTGATGTTTTTCTTGTTCTCTAACCAGGGTAGAATATATCAGCATTCCATAGACCTAGATACTTGGCTTCCCTTAATATTGCCTATGACAGCATTGACATTTTTGTTTGTCTATCATTTCACATAAATGACTTTCATTTAATTCATGGTTTATATCATTCAGAAGTGGATTGCTGTTTAGCCACTTCTCTCTATTATATACTTGTGCAGTTGGCATTTTTTTAATGCAAGGATTTACATTTGTCCCCATTAAATTTCATCTTTTTAGATGGTTTCCAAACTAAGACTGGATGACCATTTATCAGTTACATGATGGAGTATTCTTCAGGTATAGATTGTACTAGATGACCCTAAAATCCTTCCATCCCTAAAGTTTTCTTTTTCTTATATTTGTTTAGATCCAGACTGTCCATCTGTTAGCCATTTCTCTAGGTTTCATATTATCTGTCAATTTGGGAAGCATACCATCTATCCCTTCATCCAAATCATTGATAAAAATGCTGACCAGAATGCATTGCTTCTGTTTCTGCCTCCTAAGGCTAAGTAAACCAAGTGTAATCTCTTCCATATGACTTCCCTTTGAAGACAGGGATTATACTCTGACTAAATATTCTCTCCTCCAGGTTAAATATCTGTAGTTCCTGAATAGAAACAACTAATACGAAAAAGGCTTTAAAAGGAGGGCTGCAGGGAAATGGTGAAGGGTGAGGAGGGAACTCTGAGACTCTGTCAAAGGCAGACATTTCAAGGAAATTCTGGGGAGAAAAACCAGATTTGCTGCATTGAGTATTAAGTGCTATTGGGATATGGGACCGAGACATTCTGAGAGGAATTAGAGTAGATTCAGGAGAAAACAATTCACCCAGTTCAATATAATAACACTTATTAAGCACCTTCTGTGGAAAGCACACATTTTAGCAGGAGAGAAAGGTGCATTTGTTCCCCATTCTCATGGAACTTTCAAGCTAATAGAAAAGTGATGAAACACCAATTTCTGCAATGTAAAATAGTATATGTGTGCTTTTGAAAGATGTAAGAAAAATACCATTTGCAGATCAATGAGGAAATCACCACCAGCAAGTGGTAATAGTCATCTTTGTCCAAAAGAGGTAATGTTGTACAGTGGATAGAACACTACAGTGGATAGAACAGCAATCAGGAAGACCTGGATTCCAATGCCACACTTATTCATTGTGTGATCCTGGGCAAGTCACCGCTTCTCTCTACCTCCGTTTTCTCTGCAGTAAAATGAGGAATTTGGATTTGATGGCCTCCAGATCCCCCTAAATCTATAGCCTTTGCAGATGGTGGGCTCTCCTTACTTTAAATGCTTCAGGTAAGAATTAGATGGGCTTTTGTAAAGCATCTTATACAAAAAATTCCTGCTCTGAGAAAATGTGGACTTGATACTCTCTGAGGTTCTATGTGGGGAGAACAGGATGATTTTCTTATTACCTCAAGGATGAAATACAAATTCCTCAGCATAATATAAAAATAACAGGGAAATCCAAATTTACATAATGCTTTAAAGATTGCAAAACATTTTACATATTATCTCCCATCTTCACAATGTCCCTATGAAATGCTGTTATTATCCCCATTTTACAGATGAGGAAATGGAAGCTAGGTCACACAATTGGTGTCTAAGGAAGGACTGAAATTCAAGTTTTCCTGATTCTAAATCCAATGTTCTATCCACTAAATTTTTATTTTTTTTTTATTATTTTTATTTTTTAAAGGATTTGGACTTTAATACCTGGCTGCATTTGGAGTGATTACTATACTGAAAGGAAAGCTGCCCCCAGAAGTCCCCCAAGAAACCTGCTCCCAGAGAAATTTACATTTTAGAGAGAATATTACAATTTTAGGTCCTTTTCCATCTGATTCTAGCTTCTCTTTCTTTTTTTATTATAGCTTTTTATTTACAAGATATATGCATGGGTCATTTTTCAGTATTGACAATTGCAAAACCTTTTGTTCCAACTTTTCCCCTCCTTCCTCCTCACCCCTTCCCCCAGATGGCAGGTTGACCAATACATGTTAAATATGTAAAAGTACAAGTTAAATACAATATATGTACATATGTCCAAACAGTTATTTTGCTGTACAAAAAGAACTTTGAAATAGTGTACAATTAGCCTGTGAAGGAAATCCAAAATGCAGGCAGACAAAATTAGAGGGATTGGGAATCCTATGTAGTGGTTCATAGTCATCTCCCAGAGTTCTTTCTCTGGGTGTAGCTGATTCAGTTCATTGCTGCTCTATGGGAACTGATTTGGTTCATCTCATTGTTGAAGAGGGCCACTTCCATCAGAATTGATCATCATATAGTGTTGTGGTTGAAGAGTATATTGATCTCCTGGTCCTAATCATTTCACTCAGCATCAGTTCATGTACATGTCTCCAGGTCTTTCTAAAATCAGCCTGCTGGTCATTTCTTACAGAACAATAATATTCCATAACATTCACATACCACAATTTATTCAGCCATTCTCCAACTGATGGGCATCCACTCAGTTTCCAGTTTCTGGCCACTAGAAAGAGGGCTGCCACAAACATTCTTGCACATACAGGTCCCTTTCCCCTCTTTAGTATTTTTTGGGATATAAACCCAGTAGTAACACTGCTGTATCAAAGGGTATGCACAGTTTGATAACTTTTTGAGCATAGCTTCAAATTGCTCTCCAGAATGGTTGGATACATTCACAACTCCACCAACAATGTATCAGTGTCCCTGTTTTCCCACATCCCCTCCAACATTCTGCATTATCTTTCCCTGTCATTCTAGCCAATCTGACAGGTGTGTAGTGGTATCTTAGAGTTGTCTTAATTTGCATTTCTCTGATTAATAATGACTTGGAGCATCTTTTCATATGGCTAGAAATAGTTTCCATTTCTTCACCTGAGAATTGTCTATTCATATCCTTTGACCATTTATCAATTGGAGAATGGCTTGATTTCTTATAAATTAGAATCAATTCTCTATATATTTTTATCCACTAAATTTTTAAAAAAATAATTACTGCTTTGTAAACAAAGTTTGAGACTTTGGTCTCTGCTAGGATCTTTTAATTCCTATTTCTTATTATTTCTTTTGATAATATTGATTTTTTTCCTTTCATTTGAATTTCATTATTATTTTTTCTAGTTCTATAAAGTAATGCTATGATATTTTGATTGCTATAGCACTGAATAAATTAATTCATTTAGATACCATTGTCATTTTTATTACATTGGTAATGAACAATTAATATTTTTCCAATTCTGCCTATTTCTGTAAACTATGTTTTCACATTTTATTTACATAGTCCTTGTGTCAGTTTTGGAAAATAGACTACACGTTATTACATTAAAAATTTTTATTATTACCCTTCTTTTAACATCTCAGTCATTTCTGGATATATCCACACTGAGTGAGACTTTCCTTGTGACAAAGAAACATAGGCAAAATCAACCAACATAGAGATTATATTGGAGAATTGTATCAAGGACCTATTTTCTATATCAACCTCTATCATGGACAGTGGGAAAGGAAACCGGTGCTATGGAGGTAAACAGCTGTGTCTATAGGCTCAAGTAGAATCACAGAATCACAGACTTAAGATTTTAGAGCCAGAACTGTGCCATCGAGCTGCCCTGACTATATTATTTCTAAATAATCTCTGTCTCTAAGATTTTGGGATCTGAGCTGCATTTTTGTGGATGTCCCCTCTGCCTAGAATTCTCTCCCTCTTCATCTCTGCCTTCTGGTTTCCCTTGGTTTGCCTGTCTTCCTTCAGGTCTCTGCAGAAATCCCACCCCCTATGGTAAGCCTTTCCTAATCCCCTTATTTATCCTGTATCTATCTTCTTTGTGCATAGTTGTTTACATGTTGTTTCTCCTTACAGGTTTTGTTTGGTTTTTGCCTTTTTTGGTATCCCTAGCACTTAGTACCATGCCTAGCATATAATAGATGCTTGATAAATGCTTGCTGGCTGATTAAATGGCATACAGGTCATTGATGACTAATTGTCTTCTGAGAAAGACTTATACTGGAAGAGATGCCAGATTTTTTATAAAACTTGGGAGTTTGGAGTATTTATATTGTGGCTTTTCTTTTTGGGAAAACTTCATTTTCTAAAAATCTTGGGTTTTCATTTTCCCTTAAGGCTCAAAGCTTCTTCAGAGCTTCCTTATTTATGTCTGTCCCCCAATCCATCATCTGGTTTTTGTCACCAAATGTGTGTGTGAGGGGAAGTTATGTCATGCTTTAAGTCTCACTACATAGCTCTCTTGCCTTCCTCTGGATGAAGGTAATGCTTCTGGCCTTCCACCAACAGGTCATCTTGAAACTATTTGCTTGGCTGGAGGCATGGATTTGTTCATTTTTGTCCACATCTTTCCTTCTGTATTTCCCAAAGTGACTGGGATGGGCCAGATTGTGAGATATATTCTAATCAGCAAGCATTTGGTAATAGATGTCCAGAATTATGGTGACTGAATTGGCCACATATGATTAGTAACTTTCTAGTTGGATTAGAAAACAGTGTTATGTTTTCAAAGCAATCAGAAAGTCAACAAGCATTTGTCAGGTATGTAGTGTATATCAAGTACTGTGTTAAATATTAGGTATACCAAGAAAGGCAAAAACATGATATCAGCCGTCAAAGAACTCATTTTCTTACAAAGGAGACAATTTGTAAGCAAGCTGACACATAAAAAAATATAAAGTGTAAATGGAAAGCAATTTTAGAGGGAAGATTAGATCGTAAGCTCCTTGAGGACAGGGACAATCTTTTTTTTCCCCATAATTGTATTCCTTTCGCTTAGCACAACAACCTGATGTCTAGTATGTATTTAATAAATACTTACTGTTTTATTAAGGGAAGATATTAGCAGCTTAAAGAATGGGGGACAAAATAAAGACTTTCTTCAGAACCTGGGTTATGAGTCTAGGAAGGAAACCAGGGAACTCAGGAGGTAGGGGTGAGAACTGTCAGTCAATAAACATTTATTAATCACTGATTATAGTTTAGGCAATGTATTAATTGCTGAAGATACAAAAGAAACAAAAGATAGAACTTGCCCTTCAAGGAGTTCACTATCTAATGAGAGAGACAATAAGCAAACCAATATGTATCAAATATACAGGATAAGTAGGAAATAATTAAAGAGGGGAAAGGTACTGTAATTAAGAAGAGTTAGAAAAGACTTTCTAGGGGAATTTTATGTGGGTCTTAAAGTAAGCCAGAAAAGCCAGTAGACAGAGATTAGAAGGTGAAGTATTCCAGACCTGGGATACAGCCAGAGAAAATGTCCAGAGTTGAAAAATGGAGTGTCTTGTTCAAGGAATAGTCCGGAGAATAGTGTCATTGAATTGAGGAGTATGTGGTGAGGAGTAAGATGTAAGAAGACTGAAAAAGGAGGAAGATTTAGGTTTTGAAGACTTTTGAATACCAAGCAGAGGCTTTTTATAGATCATCTCAGATTTGATAGAGGTAAGTGAAGAAGGAGAATATTTTATGTATGGGATATGGCTGGTGAAAATATACTAAGACAAGTTGGAATATCATGACTGAGTAATGATAAGTGGACCATAGTGGCTGTATCTTAGAATATATAGAAAGAGTAAAGTATCAGAAGGGCACAGTAGATAAAGCATCAGCCCTGGACTCACAAAGACCTGAGTTTAAATCCAGCCTCAGACACTTATTAGCTATGTGATCTTGGGCAAGTCATTTAACTCTGTCTGCCTCAGTTTTCTCAACTGTAAAATGAGCTGAAGAAGGAAATGGCAAACCATATCTCTGCCCCCCCAAAAAAAAACCCAAATGGGTTCACAAAGGGTTAGATACAACTGGAAGAGACTTGAGGTAGCCAGCTGGAAGACTATTTTCAATTGTTGTTGTTTGTTCTTTGTCTTGGTTTTTCTCTTTAGTGCTGATTCTTCTATCACAATATGAATAATGTTTAATATAATTGTATGTGTATAATCTATATCAGATTGCTTGCCATCTTGGGAGGGGGGAGGACAGGCAAGATGGAAAAAGTTTGAAACTCAAAATCATATAAAAGTGAAAAAATAGAAATCAGGGCTGGATGTATAGAGTTGGAAATCATCTCCATAGAAATGATAGATGGAAAAGAAGAATACTCAGGATCCTTGGGCACTTTGGGGAAGATTCATGGTTAGTTACTTGAAATGGGTGCAGATCTGGCAAAAGAACCTAAAGACAGACAGGGATGGGATTTTCTGAGGCTAGGAAGGGTCCAATGTTCTCTAAATCTTTGAAGTTATCACTTCCTGTTTTTTGCTCCAGATTTATATACCAGGCACTATTTCTGACCTTGAGTAATAACATTTAGCATAATGCCCCCTAGAAATATGTCAGGAAAAATGTTTGTAGTGGCCCTTTTTGTAGTGACAAGGAAGTGGAAATTGAGTGAGTGCCCATCAGTTGGGAAATCTCTAAAGAAGTTATGGTATATGAAAGTAATGGAATATTATTGTTCTGTAAGAAATGACCAGCAGGATGAATACAGAGAGGCCGGGAGAGACTTACATAAACAGAGGCTGAGTGAAATGAGCAGAACCAGGAGATCATTGTACATGGCAACAAGAGAACTCTGTGGTGATCAATTCTGATGGATGTGGCTTTTTTCAACAGTAAGATCATACAGGCCAGTTCCAGTGGTCGTGTGTTGGAGAGAGCCATCTGCACCCAGTTAAGCCTCTTGGACCCTTAGTTTCCTTCCCTGTAAAACAAGGATAATGATATTTATATCTATTTCACGGAATTATGGTATGGCATATGATAAAATGATACAATGAATATCAAAGTACTCTGTAAACTTTCTTTTTTTTTTTTTAATAATATTATCCCTTGTATTCATTTTTCCAAATTACCCCCCCTCCCTCTATTCCCTCCCCCCGATGACAGGCAATCCCATACATTTTACATGTGTTACAATATAGTCTAGGTACAATACATGTGTGTGAATATCATTTTCTTGTTACACAATAAACATTAGAATCCGAAGGTACATGCAACCTGGGCAGACAGATATTAGTGCTAACAATTTACATTCACTTCCCAGTGTTTCTTCTCTGGGTGTAGCTACCTCTGTCCATCATTGATCAACTGGAAGTGAGTTGGATCTTCTTTATGTTGAAGATTTCCACTTCCATCAGAATACATCCTCATACAGTATTGTTGTTGAAGTGTACAGTGATCTTCTGGTTCTGCTCATTTCACTCAGCATCAGTTGATTTAAGTCTCTCCAAACCTCTCTGTATTCCTCCTGCTGGTCATTTCTTACCGAGCAATAATATTCCATAACTTTCATATACCACAATTTACCCAACCATTCTCCAACTGATGGACATCCATTCATCTTCCAGTTTCTAGCTACAACAAAAAGAGCTGCCACAAACATTTTGGCACATATATGACTCTTTCCGCTCTTTAGTATTTCTTTGGGATATAATCCCAGTAGTAGCGCTGTTGGGTCAAAGGGTATGTACTCTGTAAACTTTCTAAAGAATTATACAATTGTTAAGTGTTTGTTTTGGGGCAACTGGGTGGCACAGTGAATAGAGTGTGAGCCTGGAGTTAGAAAGATTCCTATTTATAAATTCAAATCCAGTCCCAGATGCTTATTGGCTGTGTGACTCTAGGCAAATCACTTACCCCTGTTTGCCTCAGTTTCCTCAGATGTAAATTGAGCTGGAGAAAAAAATGGCAAGCCACTCCTGTATTTCTACCAAAAAAACAAAAAAACAAAAAACAAAAACAAATAGAGCCATGAAGAGTTATACACAACTAAAAAATAATTGGACAACAACAATTTGTGTTTGAAAACATGGTAGATTAAAGTATTGTAACTCTGCAGTCTTCTTTGGATGTCAGTTTCACCTCCATATTATAAAATTTAGAGCTTTAGATTAGGTTATTAACTAAAATTCCTTTCAGCTCTAACACTTATGATCCTTTGATTACTTACTGTCATGTTCAGTGGTTAATAGGTTTAAATTTTCACTGAATTTCCTTTTTTGAATTTTGTTTTGTTTCCTAAACTCGTCTGTTATATAAGAGGTCTAAAATTAGGGCATGGATGAGTATTTAATTTAAAACATTTTATTTTTGACTGAACTTATGATTTTCTTGGTGTTTAGGGAACTTCCAATGAGAAAACTGTCCTCTCCAACACAAAACACCATCTTTTCTGAAACTTTATGGACTTAGCAGGTTTACTAGAACACTCAGCAGTTAAGTGATTTTCTTACAGTCAAATCAGGATTTGAACCCAGATCTTCCTGGGTTATTGATACATTTTGTTTTGACACATCAATTATTACCCAATCAACAGCTCCCCATGGAAACTTTCCCATGGGAAACAGTTAAGCAAAAGTGCCTAATTCAGTGACTGACAGGATGATCACTTTCCTTTATTAGAGTTTACTCTTAACAGAAAGGAAGGAAATATATTTTAACCTCCATCATCTGGAAGCAACATTACCATTATATCTGACCTGATTTCTGTTGCAAAGCAAGCATTAATGTGTGCCATTTGTAGTTTATACATATAGGCACTGCATGGGATTGACAAAAGCAGTGTACCCAGGGTGGGGTCAGGTAGGATAAATGGCAGGACAGCATTTGTGTTTTATACTCCATATTTCCTCCAGTGCCTAGCAGAGTGCTTAGTGCATGGGGTTTAATAAATAGTTCTTGTTGATTAGTAGTTTTTAGTCAGTGACTAAAAATAATCATGGATGTGTCATCTGAAAGTTGATTTGGTTTCCCAACTCATTTCCCAGAGAACATTTTTTTAAAATGGATAAATGGATAAAAAGTGTTTATTAACATTTATTATTTGCTATGCACTGTATTAAGCACTGGAAATGCAAATAAAAAAAATCAGACATTCCTTGCTCTTCAGAAGGTCATACTTTAATTGGGGAAGACAGCCCATATAAAATAGTTTAGCTGCAGGGTGGATGGCAAGCCATGGTGCTTAGGGTTTAATAGGTCAAATCACAGCACTTAGGATCTGGAGTGCAAAGAGGCAAAGCAGAATTAGCAGTCAGCATCACGTGATTTACTCATTAGTAAATCCACCTCAAAGTGAAGACTTCTAATGACAAAATAGAATTTTCTTCCTATTGCTTTTCTTGGAGAAATAGCAGGAAGAAGCTCGATCTCTATTCAGACTGTGAATTCTCCTTAGTTTCTCCCTCTCCACAACCTCCCACATCCATTCAGGTGCCACTTGTTGTGGATTCTGTCTCCATGGCATCTCCTGCATCTGTGCGTCCTTTCTATCCCCATCTCTACAACCCGTAGATAAGACTTATCGGCCTTTACTTGAACTATGATAATAGTCTCCTAATGCCTTTCCTTCCATCCTTTTTCCTCTCTAGTTCATCTGTCACAAAGCTTTCAATATCATTTTCTTAATGCAAAAATCTGACCATGTCCCTCACTCAAAAACTTTCAGACTCAATTGCATATAAGGATCAAATGCAATTTCTTAGTTTGTCATTCAAAGCTAACTTTACAGCCTCAATTCCTAGTCATCCATTTTGCATAGTCAATCATTCAACTTTGATTCTAAACAACCTTGTTCCTCCTCCATGAATTTACGTAAGCCATTTCTCAGGTTTTGAAATTTGCACTTTCCTTTCTTTGTCTCATTAGATCCTCTAGTTCCCCATGCATGTTCTTGTGCCAGAAGCTCCTTCTTCAACCTCATCTCCAAAATGAGTGACCTGGACTCAGTGATCTCTAAATCCTTTCCTTCTTGCTTCATGAATGATCTGAGGAACCATCTCTTCAGAGAAGTCTTTCCTGATTTCTTCAGCTTGAAGTGATGTCTTCCTCGGATTTCCTTAGAGCACTTTGTCTTTTTTTTTAAATAACTTTTTATTGACAGAACATATGCATGGGTAATTTTTTTCAACATTATCCCTTGCACTCACTTCTGTTTCAACTTTTCCCTTCCCTCCCTCCACCCATCCTGGATGGCAGGCATTCCCATACATGTTAAATATGTTATAGTATATCCTAGATACAATATATGTATGCAGAACTGAATTTCTGTTGCACAGGAAGAATTGGATCCAGAAGGTAAAAATAACCTGGGAAGAAAAACAAAAATACAAACAGCTTACACTGTCCATCATTGATCAATTGGAACCGAATTAGATCTTCTCTTTGTTGAAGATATCCACTTCCATCAGAATACATTCTCATACAGTATTGTTGTTGAAGTGTATAATGATCTCCTGGTTCTAGAGCACTTTGTCTTTATTATAGACATGTATATACTGTATATATCTACAGTTATATGTATACCTATCTTGTTTATAGGGTATAGTAGAAAGAGTATTGGACTAAGAATCAGGAGAGATACCTAGGTTGTGAACCTGGTTGACTGGGAGGATATGTTACCCTTCACAGTAAAGCCAGAACAGGTTTGGCAAAAATATAAAGAATTTAGTTTTAGATTTGTGGGGTTTAAAATGTCAATGGGACATACCTTTCTAGATAGCTAATAAATAACTAGGAACCTGAGGTTAAGGTTGAAATAAGTAGATCTGAGCATCATCTACATAGAAGTGATAATTGAATCCTTGGGAGCTGATGAAATTAGTAAAATAGTAGAGAAGGAGGACAGAAAAGGGTCCAGGACAAAATTCTGTGGTATATCCAAGGTTAGCAGGAGTAACCTAGATAATGATCCTGCAAAGGAGACTGGGGAGTGGTTAGATAGGAAGAGAAGCAGGATTGTGTGTTATCCCCAAACCTAGAGAGGATATAACGATTATCTAGCAGTCAAGCACTCCCTCCCCTCAGATCCTGGAGAATAGCAGACTCCCCCAGACCACCTGCCCTTGAAACCATAGGCCAGGGAAGGGAATTGATGTCTTTTTCACTCTAGCCATCACCTACACCAGGGGTGAGAAACATCTGGCCTCTGGGTCATAGGAGGACCGTGAAATCATTTGGTCTGGCCCTGCCAAGCAACCACAGGTGACAGTAACCTCCCATTATTTGTGTTCTTTCAGTTGATAATTTTGCATGGTCTGTGAATGATGTTATAAATAACTAGCCCTTGGTGTAAATAAAAGGTTCACCATCCCTGATCTACACCAGCCACTAACCTATAGCCACCTAGGTATGGCTAGGGAAGCTCAAAAGCTCTGGATACATCAGCACCTTTCACATCTCAGCCTTGCTTCCAGTATCTGTCTTGGAATCATGGCCCAGGGATACAAATCTTGTGGAGATATGACCTGGAAAATTCCTCCACAGGTGCTACAGCTCCTGTTTGCTCATCAGCCTTGTCAGCTGAAGATCCAAAAGAGAAAATCCTTGTCACCAAATTCCTTGGCACTGTCACATTCATGAACATCAGGAACTGATGTGCTTTATTAGTGGAAATGACATTAAAGAAGACACATTTCCATCTGCTTTGCCATGACACCCTAAGGATTTTTCCATTCCACTTATAGCTGAAACCTCCTACATGTGTTGCCTCCCCACATTAGAATGTGAGCTCCTTGAGAGTAGGGACTTTCTAATTTTAGATGAAGTTATTTGAAACAATGATTTGTACATAGTAGGATTTAAAGCTTTTTCTTTGTTACATTGAACCTTCGATCAATCAATAAACACTTATTAAATGCCTTTTATGTGCCCCACACTGAGCTTGGCCTGGGGAGACAAAGTGAGGCAAAAGGCAGTCTCTATACTCAGGGAGCTATGTAGATTACTATGAAACAGAGCTACTAAGTTTACCATTTAAAACAGATTCATGATTTCTCAGAGTTTAAGACTTGGGGGGCTAAAGGCAATCATAGATGCTTAATACAATCAAGATGTAATTTCACAACGGAAAATCATTTTAACAGTGGCTGAGATATGTTAATGGCTTAAAAGGCACAAACTAGCCCTATGGTGAGTCACTGTTCCTGGCCCTGTGGGAACTATACTAATTCTGCTACATCAATGAAGGTCCCCCATCCACAGCCAAACTGCACACCCTTAAAGACTTCAGATAAGGCCGGTATCTGTGTTTGATTTTTGTAACTACAGATATGAATTTGATGTCATACTTTTCTTGATTGAATTGTGATATTTGCTCCTTAATCTGACTCAAGTTCTATGAAGGGAAAATGGTAGTCAGCTTTTCTGCATGGGAGTCTAAAAACATATTGTTGTTGCTAGAGTGAAGGGTGGGCTTTCTGGGGCTGGGATGGTGAAAACTGGTGTGCAAGTTAAGAGACAAAACCTGCTTCAGTCTCATCTCTGGACTCAGTGATCTTCCATCTCTACATCTGTGATTCCATGATTCTCACGCTCATAGACAAACAGATCTGACTTAAAGAAACTATGACCTGACGTGATCAGGAAGCCAAGGTGGAAAGCTGAGAGAATTGCTTTCTGCCCTCAGGGAGTCTGATAGAGGAGATAAAGTTCACTAAATCATAGGATGGTTTAAAACTGGTGTTAGCAGATGAGTTTAGAGTTTGTGTAGTCCAGGGATTGTTAACTTTGTTTATAGACACTGGGAAGGAGTGGGGCACCTCTTTTTCTGCATTCAGGGAATTGTACCTGTTCTCCAGTTAGAAATGAGATAACCTTATAAATTAATTGACCTCATTTAATTGTTTTTAACATGTAGATATCTGTCTCCCCTCTCTTCAGGGTCCAGCCCTCATTTGGGGAAGGGACCTGGCTCTGATTTGTCGGGCTATTGGCAGGACTTGTTTAATAAACTGGTGTGCTTGGAAGCTCCGACTTTTGTTTCCTCGGTCACTTTCACCACTCACAGTATTGATGCTGGGAGCAGAGCCTAGGTTTCTGGCTCCGTATGCAGATACTTCCTGCTACACCATGAAGCATTGGAGAACATTAGACTATAACCAAGGCTGTATCTTCGGAAATGTGGTGTCTTCCACAGACAAGGCAAACACTGCTGCTGGCCAGAGTAAACAAGGCTTCCTGAGGGGGAGGAATTTTTCACTGAACCCTAAAGGCCGTTGGGCGGAGAATTGTAGAGAGCAAACACCTTCGGCACATTGGCTGTATTTCTGCAAAAATACTGCTCGTCAGTTTTTAGTTGATAGTTTGACTCTCAGAACATCCCCACTCCGCGGTGCTCAAGGCTTGGATCCTTGCGTTCTGTTTCGCCCTCACAGGCTCCCTTCGAGCAGAAACCGGCTCCATGAGAACGCAGACTGTTTTTGCTTGGGAAGAGCTTTGTAAGCCCACCTTTTCCCAGCTTCATTTCTTTGGAGCGCAATCTTGTGGTTCCCCTGTTTTTCTTGGAGGCCTTTCCTTGGAAGAAGAACATGTGCTGAGCATTAGTCATGACAGTTCGGCTCATAATCGGGGACGGACAAAACCCCGAGAGGGTTGGTAGTTTGGTTTGGACCGGCGCTCAAACATCCAAGCTCCGTCTGCGAAGAGCACTGGGCCCGCCAAACTGGCCGAAAGGCCCCTGGGAACGACCGCTTCTCACGGACTCATGCCCTCCTGCTCCTCGGGTAACCGGATCCACTCGCAAATTGGTGAACGGTCATGGTTGGTCCTGAGAAAGGAACAAAATGTTGGCGGCTTTTCCTCCCGTCCGGGAGCGGCGGAGAGAAGCGGGAGAAGGACGTGAAGGCGTGTGCCCTGTGGCCGAGGCTCCCGCCGGTTCTGGGGCATCCTCCTTGGACCCGAGTACGCAGGCAGGCTGGCCCCTTGTTCTGCGTGCGGCTGGATTGTTCTGGACTAGGAAGATGTTGGCGTAGGCTGCCCCGCAGGCTTGGAAGCAGAGGGGGATTCCAGGCCCCAGAGAATCATCCAAAAGGCAGTCTTCAAACCCAGGGGGCAGGGTGTGACAGCACCGGATAGCACCACATTAAGCGCCTGCTGTGTACAGTGTGCTTGGCCGTGGGAGGAAATAACCGAGGTGAGGGCAGACAGAATCCCCGCGGCTAAGAGGCCAGTTGCCCCAGGCAGGTGCTGCAGTGGCTAGAGTGCCGAGTCTGGAGTCAGGAAGACCTGGTTTCGAATCTCAGCGGAGACATTTATCAGTGATGTGACAAGGGACAAGCAAACTCGGCTAGCGCATTTCTAAAGCGGGGATACTAATCATACATACCTCCCAGGGTTAATACAAGGATCAATTAAAACATTCCAAAGTACTTAGCTTGGGGACAGTGACTGCACATAGCAAGTGCTATAGAAGATACATAGATAGATAGAGATACTAACTCTGACAGCTATAATGTACAAAACACACCGCTAAAGGGAAAGGAGAAATCGGGAAAGGATTTCTGGCCCTCGACCTGCGCTGTTTATTACAGTAAAATTTCCTCCCTTCTAGTTTCTCTCCTTTTCAGTTCTTCATTCTTACAGATGCTAAGATGAAACTCCTAAAAAACAGTCTAGCCACAGCACTCCCCTGCACAAGGAGTTTCCCGGCTCCCCCCTGCCTTTGCAGAGCAGCTCTTGGTGCACTGCTGAAGAGCTGTTTGGCCTTTAAAACTTTTCACTACCTGGCTCCACCCCGACTTTCCAGGCCGATTTCCCAACTCTCTCCCACACGTGGATGTAGTCCCGTCACCCTGTCCTCCCTGATGTTCGCAGAACATCCACCTCTTCCCATCATGGTGCATACAGCAGTCTGCTGTGATTGAAATGCTTGAGCTCCGTTGTCCCCGTGCCTCGGACTCCCTAGCTTCCTTCAAAACTTCCTTAGGTGCCCGCCACTTTCCTGATTTCCACAGCTGATAATGATTTGTTCCCCATTCCTCCAATGCTTTGAATATATTTTGCATTTACTTAGCAACGTACAGATTAATAATAGAATGGAAGCCCGTTGAGAGCAGGGACTGTTTTTCCCGTTCGCACACAGTACCCGTGTAATAATGTTTATAGAGGTAAATTAAATTGGAGGAAGTCACATGGGGTAGAATTTTAAAGATTAGGATTCAACAAATAAAGATAGGGATGTCACATGGCAGGTGTAAAGGGGAGCTTGACCACAGTAAGTTTGTGTGTGATATCATACCACCTGTTTGTGCTTAAATGATTAGACTTCTTATCAAGTACAGTGAAAACACAAGCAGGACTGGGGCCAGAGGCTTGAAACTGAACATTCCACCTCTGTATCCCTCTGTATCCTTCTCCTGTTCTTCTTCAAACACTGAAGGAGGTCTGTGCTTAGCAGGGAATTCTCATTAGGCTTGTTTAGAAAATTCATCATATACTGTACGAGGATGTATGCTGATGGAAGTGGATTTCTTCAACATAGAGAAGAGCTAATCCAATTCCAATTGATTAATGATGGACAGAACCAGCTACATCCAGAAAAGGAACACTGGGGAATGAATGTAAACTGTTATTTTTACCTTCTGAATCCAATTCTTCCTGTGCAACAAAAAATTCGGTTCTACACACATATATTGTATCTAGAATATACTGTAATATATTTAACATATATAAGACTGCTTGCCATCTGGGGGAGGGGGTTGGGGGAGGAAGGGAAAAAATCTGAATAGAAGTAAGTACAAGGGATAATGTTGTAAAAAATTACCCATGCATATGTACTGTCAAAAATGTTATAATTATAAAATAAAATAAAAATTTTAAAAAAAGAAAAGAAAAACAGTTTAAAAAAAAAAAAAAGAAAAGAAAATTCATCATACTGACCACACTGGTCTGGTCCAGTTCAATCAGATCAGCCAATCAGTTCTCAGCTATAGTCATTAAAGAATGCCTCTGCTGTTATGCTCTACATTCTGCCCAAAGTGGATTATTCTCTCCCCACGCCCAGCCTCTCCACATTTATTCCTGCCTTTCCTCAGGTTTTTTTTTTTCCTGTGCCTGAAATAATATTAATACTAACTAGACCTTCAGTAATGCTTGAAAATTTGTGAAGTATTTTATGTATGTTGTTGCACTTGAGCTTCACCATGAAGTCAAGTACTACAGATCATTGTGATCATTTTACAGATAGGACAATCAAGTCTAAGAAAGGGTAAGTGGCTTGCCCAGAGTCACAAAGCTAGCATGTTTATGAGCAGGGATTTGAACTGAGGCCTTCTTGACTGTAAGTCCAGAACTTTTCTGCTATACCATGCTGTTTTGCTGTTTCCCTTGTTTGATGAATTCAAATAAATCCTCTATTCTTTCTTTCTTTTTTTGATGAGGAAATTGGGGTTAAGTGACTTGCCCAGAGTCACACAGCCAGGATGTGTTAAGTGTCTCAGATCAGATTTGAAATCAGGTCCTCCTGACTTCAGGGCTGGTTCTTTATACACTGCGCCACCTAGCTGCCCTTCAAATTCATCCTTTAAAGCCTAACTGAGTACATCCCCTCCAAGAGGCTTTCTTTATCTTCCTCACCCCTGGCCATTATACTTTTCTAATGTACTCATCATGTAATATTGTATTTTGCAATTATCTGTTTTTGTCTTATCTTCCTACCATTTTGTGAGCTTTTTTAGTACCCATGTGATCCAATACTTGCATCTTCCCCATTTAGCATAGATATTTAATAGATGTTTGATAAATTGCATTGCATTGAACTAAAACAAGAGTAGGACATTAAGTCCCAGGACATCTTATAGCTGTCTTCTTCACATGAATCCCTAAAGCTGAGTTTTTACCATATTACTCCCCTTAAATGACTTCCTTGTCTACTATAAAATCCATATTCCTCAGCCTTGTATCTATGACTTCCATGACATGGAAGAAGCATAAAAAAGCCCTTGGGGAATTTACAACCAATTCAAAAATATGACACATGCAATCTGGATTCAGGAAGACCTGAGATCAAATCTAGCCTCAAACACTAAACATTCAGACTACACAAGCCATTTAAACCAGTTTGCCTTGTTTTCTTATCTGTCCATGATGTGGCACCATCATCCTATCTTTTCATTTTCATCTCCCTTTTCTCCCTTTTATGTGCCCTATTCTCTAGCTAATCTGGATTTGTCACTATCCTTTGAATACCCAATGGACTTTTCTTAGTTTAACTGCTTTGCTAGTGTTATTAACATGGTGCCTGATACATAATAGGCACTTTATTTATAACTGGCTGTCTCTGTGCCTTTGTGCATGCTGTTTCCTTTATCTGTATGGGAACTTGGTATGGGGGAAAAGGCACTTGGTTGTAAATCAGGAAACTCAAGTTCCACCTCAGTTATTTGCTAGATGTATGATCTTGAGTAAGCCATTCTTCCTCTTTCCTCACTAACTTATTGTAGAATGCAGAAGTTGGAATAAGTAGTATTTAAAATCTCTTCTACTACTTAATAATTTGTGTTCTTATTGAATGAACCCTACATCATTCCTACCTCTGCCTACAGAAATCTTACCCATCCTTCAAGGCTCAATTCAACTATTATCTCCTCTAGGAAGTCTTCTTTGATCCTTCTAGCCAATTGTTCTCTGAACTCACATTATTTTGTTTGTTCTTCTCTTCTGCACTAGTATTGAGATTTTTTTTTGTTTTATTTAGTCTTTTTTAATCACCCAGACTCTTCCTGATTCTTTTTGGGGTTATCTTGGCAAAGATAATGCAATGGTTTGCTATTTCTTTCTCCAGCTCATTTGACACATGAGAAAATGAGGTAAACAGGTTTAAATGACTTGCCCAGGGTCACACAGGTCTGAGGAACTCAGGTCTTCCTGAATCCAGATTACATGTGTCATATTTTTGATTTGGTTGTAAATTCCCCAAGGGTTTTATTATGCTTCTTCCTAGTACTGAGCACAGTGCATTGAACATAGTAGGAACTTCAGAAATATTCTTCCAAACCCTGAACAATTGAAAAATCACTGTGCTGAAAATCTCCAAGGTAGTCAGGCTTGGTCAGAAGATTAAAGGGACAAAACCAGTACATGAGATACTCAAGGAGAAAGTAGGTAGGATTTGATTTCCCTGTGATGCTTCATAGAAAAGCCAGATTCTAGAAGTTCAGGAGAGGGTTCCCAAGTAGCCACACACAACTCTTGCCTACTAGAAAGCTTTGATTATTCCACATGCATCTCTGTGGCCATATAGTTGTGGTTCCAACCTCACATACACTGCTTACAGGCTTCACGCCAGCTGGACAAGGAAGGCCTCAGGTGAGCCTCACACATGATCCAGGAGATGGATGAGCAAAAGCCCTAGCAAGTCACTCAGCTGTCATGCAGAGAGAATGAAGAATTGTGACAATGCCACAAATATCTATGGTTTGCCAAGAATTACAGAAGCCTAGAATCTCATAGTACATTGTATTTCTATTAATGAATTCCAGGATCAAATTAAGTTGGAACGATGGAAAAAGGAAATGGGAAGGGGAAGTGATAATCCTTCTGAGGTGTGTACTGAGGAAAGGGGCTCTTTTTGAAGACAGCATTGCTTGTGGCAGTAAAAACTGTAGTTCTTCCTAATAAGCATCTGAGTATAATCCCCTATCATGAAGGTGCAGTGGGTCAGTTGTAGACCCCAGTGACCTTGGCAGAGAAGTAGGGGAGAAGGAGAGGGAGAGGGAGAGACAGAGAGAAGGAGGGAGGGAGAGAGAAAGAGAAAGAAAGAGACAGAGACAAAGACACACACACACACACACACACACAGAAAGGAATAGAGAAAAAAAGAGAGGGGGGAGAGACAGAGGCAGAGACAGAGAGACAGAGGCAGGGAGGGAAACATGGAAGGAGGGAGGAAGAGAGAGAGGGGGAAAGGGAGCGAGAGAGACAGAGAGGGTGAGAGAGAGAAACACAACACACAGAGAGAAATAGAGAAACAGAGACAGGGAAGAAGGGAGAGAGAAAAAGGCGGGGGGAAGATTTTTTTCCCCTCTGACAGCATCCTGCAGTTTTAGGAGGCATAGTTGAAAGACCTCTGGATTTAAAGATCTTGGTTATACTCCCTGTCTATTACTAATTTACTCTCTGACTTTGAACAAGATACTTTTGAATAAGGGTCTCAGTTTCCTTCTCTCTGACAGAGAGAGTTGGTTGAGGTGATCTCTGGAGTTGCTAAAAACTTTGATCTTGTACATTGGCATGTCCCATTGAGCTCTGAAAATGATATACTCTTTGTTCTAGGATCCCTTGCAGTTATAACATTCTAAGTTCTATGGGCATTTTCATCTCTAACATTCCATGTTCTGAAGTCACTTCTAGTTCTGACATTCTAATTTTTATGTCCCCTCCAACTATGACATTCTATGTGCTAATGTCATTTCCATCCCTAATTTCAAAGTTGTAGCTGAATATATGATTTCAAGCTTTTGCATTCTATTTTGTATGCTAAAACGTTAATATAATATTATGTGTCTTAAGGTCGCAGGCCTATAATTCTCATATAATCCTAGAATCCTCATAGGGTCACAGGATTTAGCTCTGGAATGTACATTAGGATTCATCTAGTACTTCTTATTTTACAATTAAGGAAACTAAGACCAAAAATAGTGTGATTACTATTTAAAACTACTGTTGTCTATCAGATACTTAGCAAATTTCAAAAATGTGTACCCTGAGGATGCTAAGTCCTTTGAATAATTGGTGCAAAGGCAGAACCAAAGTCAAATGGAATTTTCTAGTATTTAAACCTTGTAGCTATATCATTGACTGCTCTATTTAAAAGTGGAATGAACTGTCTAGAGAGTTAGTGAGTAACCTATCGCTGGAGGACTTTAAACAGAAACTGGATGACTACTTGTTAGGGATGTGATAAAGGAATTCCTGTTCAGGTATAGCTTGGCATATGAAGCCCCTTTCAGCTCTAAGAGGTTAGTATTCTGTGGTGAATTTAGGAAGAGAAACATTGGCAGGATTCTTGTTTAGGCAGAAACCCCAAAGATTAAAATGTATAGACATAATCATGATTCTTTGAAGGTATATGCCCAAGGCTAAGCCCCTGATCTGATCTTCATAAGACTTTAAACTTCTTCCTGATAAAAATGTGGGGTTTGCATTGAGGAGATGTGAAAGAGAAAAGTTGAGGACGGGGTCATTGATGCACTTCACTCTTTATCCTTTTCTTCTGTATCTAGTGTAGAAAGAAAAATAAAGTATCAGCCTTATGCAGAGAATGCAGACCAGAGACAACACAGGCAGAACCCTAGAAAAATAAAGGTGGGGTCAAAGTCAACTTGGAATGGAAGAACATGAAGAGAGGTCAGGACTGGAAACAACTGAAACCCAGAAGGCCTCCTGGAGTCTCCTACATGGGCAAATGCTCCTCATGGCCCAAGATCAAAGGGAAGAGGTTGTAGGACTCCAAAAGCAAAGAAAGAACCTTGTGCTTCTGCAGTGATTGGTAGGGTGGGAGAGACCCTTCCTAGAATGCCCTCCAGGGTTCAATGAGTTTGTCCAGAGTTCAGCTTGACATGTTTGTCTCTTTATCTTTTGACAATCTTTTCCTCTAACGCAAAAAAAGCCTTCCTCTATTTGGAAAGCATAACTTGGGAATTCAATGAAATGTTTACATGAATTGAAGCACATAAAGCCTTTGGAGTGGAGATAGGCTAACGTATGCACAGAGTGACGTAAAAGGCAGTGGGAAAGATCCTCTGAAATTCTTTTTTCTCTGATTTGTCTAGAGAATCTTAAGGCTGAATTCACTACCAAATTGTACTTGTTAACTGGAAGAACTATTTGTTACCTTAAGCTGTTGGTCTTTAATTGTTTCCCTGGTTCAGAATATACATTAATATTCACTGATTCTCATCTGAAGGTAGAAACTGGGGAAATAATAGAAAATGAAGTTTAAAATTGAGAGGCCAAAAGCTACTATTTGGAACTCTCATGCCTTGAAGAAAGCATATATATATATATATATATATATATATATATATATATATATATATATATATATATTTCAAAAAAAAATAGTCAGATGGATGTACCGAACATATAGAACATAGAACAATCAACAAACGTAGAAATTATATCTGTATGTTCTAACAAAACAGATAATACAGGTTGCCAAGGTTGGACTTGTTTCTATTCAAGCTCTGTAAACAGAGCAAAAATCAAAGTCAACAAAAAACTAGAAGTGTAGAGTGGAGAAGCCACTTTTTTTGAGTTCTAACTCAACTGATTCAAACAATGACAAGTGAGGAGTAGATACAAGAAAAGACATTGATTCCATTTGTAACCATCTTCTATTTTAGTTTTCTACAGGCAAAAAACAACCATGATGAAGAGGCCAATCTTCCTTCCCCGCAGCTAAATGACTTAGACAACAATTGATATTCTTGTCAAGAAGAGAGGCATGGAAGCCGAGGGCAACATAATGATATAGTACAAACTGATTTACATTTTTTTATGGAAAAAGATGGTAGAAGAAGAAACTAAGGAATTTTAGAGGCAGAATTGAGAGAATAGAGCATTTTAGGCAGATGAAAAAAAAAGCAGATTAGATTTTTTGGGGAAAATTATGTAGCATTTTTTTAGGGCTTCAAAATGCTTGCTTGCCAAAACAAAACAAAATAAGATTAAAAAAACAAACAAAAACTTCCAACATATAAAAAAGAACTAAACTCTTAAGTAGCTGTGATTCATAGAAAAGCATAATTTCTGAAGATTATGAACAGTATTGTTTCTTCCTTCTATACTATTTCCTATTTTGTGATATAAGTTGACACCTAACCAAGCCATGTCATTCCCAAAATTTTTATAGATGGAGCTGGAAGTAAGGCAACACAAAGACACAAAATGGAATAATTGCGCCACTTCTTCAATAGTGATCTATTTTCATTATAAATAGAACCAATAAATTTGAACTCTGTCAACTTAGTAGAAACTGTATTTAGACTCTGTCAATTATAATATGTCTAATATATTATACAAGGAAGGAAATGACACTTAAGATAAAATTGGGAAGAGCAGCTAGACCAGATTAAGTATATACAAAAGAAATTAGTGCTAGAGATGATAGGTTTGAAAGTATTTAGAGATCACAATTTTTTCCCAATCTTTCCTAGGCTGAAAGTAAAAGGGCTATTCAGAGACCTGATCTCATAAGAATTTTTATTGACTTTACTCCAACCTTCTTTCTTTAGGCAACCCCCAGCTCCTGGGGGTTTGCCATGTTGATATTTAATATGATACTAGATCAGCATAGCCCATTGAAGCTCAGCACTCCTTAGCTCAAGTCACTCTGGTAGTTGGAATTATGGGCATTGCCATTTTCAAAAAGAATCAGTTTCAAGATACTTGAAAAAGAGGAAGATAGCAATGTTTGGAGGGAAAATGTGGATACCATTACCACTAAAAATGTGATGGAACATCAATAACAACAGACTGAAATTGGTATTCACATCTATATAAAATCTTTATGAGAATGATCACACATATCAAGGATATATGGGATGAAAATACTAGAAGGTACCAATAGTATTTTGCCAATGATTTTCTATAACATATCACATCATTACAGTTACACAATTGACTGAAAGGTGTAAAGAATATATAACCTGCTGTGTTTATGATTTATGTTTAAAAAGAAACATTTCATTCAATAGAGTAAAATATAGTCTTAAAGGGCCTATTCCAACAAGGTATCTCTTCTGCATATGTTAAGATCACATATTAGTCCTTTATAGTTATAGCAGAAGACATAATTTTAAGCAATGATCTCATGACTATCAATCAATCAAGATAGACATCTGTTTCCCAAAGGAGTTTGACACTATCATGGATCCTGCCTGCCATTGGGTCCGAATATTAGAGAGATTCTCTACAGATAGTAATGTCCTTCAGATTCTCCTATTTGTGATTGACATTGAACTGATTGTATGGAGCTCAAGAATACTTCAGGACCCCCTTCATGAGATCCAAAGAAATTTAAAAAAGATTAGCTTAACAATAAATGTAGGGAAAATATGAATAATGTCTCTTGTCCAAACACAAAGTTACATGAATATCCTAAATATCATAAGTTCTAAGCTCTCTAAGAGGACTTGATTCATAGAAAGTCATAATTTATGAAGAATAAAAATTCTGGGTAAACCAGATGTCTCAGGAAGAAGTATAACCTTCCAAAATGTTATAGTATTAATATTGGTGAATTGAATATAAGAAGTGTTACATGAGGATATGATTCAGAAGATATGAGTTTGGAAAAGGAAATGGGCCATTCACATGGTGAGGATGAGGGAATAACAAGCCGATAGGAATCCTATGGCCAATAAAAATTAGAAGATCTAAAATAAGTCTTCAAGGTTTTTTTATTTTGTTTTTGGACATAAGGTGGAAAGACATTTCCTTAGCACTTATTGTGTGCCAAATACTGGAGACACACATAGAAAACTAAGAGAAGGCTATGTTCCCAAAGCATAAATAAATTTTATACATAAAGGTGGCCAAGAGGTACTTAAGTTCCAGAAGGCAAAACAACGGGGTAGATGGTAAGACTCCATGGACTTTGAGAAACAATGGCAGGGCAGAGAGGCCCCCATCAGTGACTTTGGTGAAAGAATTATAAGCTCAGGTGAGTGGACTGTGAGATGAGGAATATGGTGGGAGGTTGAGTATCTAGACAAGAGTAGATATATAGCACTCACCTTTCCTGTTTAATGTGTTGTCTTCTCCCACTAAAGTTCTTTGAGGGAAGGGATTATATTCCTTTTTGCTTATATTTGTATCCCCAGGACTTAGTCCAGAGTATGGCACATATTCAGTTCTTAATTCAGCAAGGTTCTGCTTAGTGCAAATAATAAATCTCCCTAAAGTGGATGAATGTAATAAATCTGCACTATTCGAAATTATAATTATGTGGAATATGGTAATTAGTTTCAGCCCAGTAGAGATGCAGTTATGGATTTCAATAATACAGTCATTTCAAGGGATTCATTATTCACACTAATAACTGAAACCTGGATGTAAATTCTTGTTACTATCCTGCCCAGTTCCCCTATGGCTACTCATTGCTGGTCCATGTTTCTATAAAGGACTTAGGATAGAATATGGCCCATAATCATACTGAATAAGAAAACTTGAATGGATTGCAATCTGAACCATTAGCAGCAATGCCTATATCATTAAGATCACAGGTCCATTAAAGTAATGAGGTGGGTAATACTTGAGCTCAAATTATGTTTCTGAATTCCCAGTGTCAGAGCCTCAGGGAATGGATTGTTGAGCAAATAGATTTTGAAAGGGAAGAGTAAGGCCTAAAGAAAGTAGATAGTGACATGGAGAAGGAACAAGGAAGATCCTTGAAAATGAACTTTGTGTGTTTAAGATGTGATGAAGACCACCCCTGCATAATTATTCAGGATCATGTCTTTTTGCCAGCCAGGATGCTGTAAATTTAGATGTTTCTTTCCTTGGATTTCATAGTCTCTTTGGTTCCATATGGTTGCATAGTTCATGGTCAGCTTTATGCTTATACAGAAATGATCAATTTGATTTTAATAATAGCATGAATTGACATAAGGGTAGGGATGTATGGAACTAGTTCAAACTACTGATTATAAAAATTTTAGTGTGAGCATTTTTACTTTGGAAATGAGCAAAAATAAATCAGATTTGATTTATTGTTTTCTTGATTGTCTAGACTTGAGAAAGTGATGAAGCAAATGTTAACTATGCAAGTTAAACTGTTCTGTTTTACATTATATTTGGGGAAGAATTGATTTGTTGTTGTTGTTGTTGATAATTTGTTTTATTTATTTTTTAATTAATTAATTACTTTATTTAATTTTTACAAAAATTTTATGCATAGGTAATTTTCCAGCATTGCCAATTGCAAAACCTTTTGTTTTAACTTTTCCCCTCCTTCCTATTTGGGGAAGAATTGATTGTTAAACATGGGTCCCCAACCTCCTAGGTAAAGGTATAAGGGTATAATTCACAAAGTTCTTTCTTACTGGGTAGATACTCTAAGGGTTATTAACCTCATTTTACACATTCAAAAGCTTAGGCTCACACAATTACATCTAGCTTTCAAACTCAACTGCTCCCTCCTTCCTCCCCCCAACTCCTACCCCACCCATATCATAATCACTTATTGCCATATGCCAGTCATTCTTCATCCTTGGCAGGGAAGGAGATTGGATTAAGCAGAGACTAATTGGGTGGGCCAGCTTTATGGTAAAAGTCATTCAATTGTATGTCAAAATGCTCTTGCTGTACTTGGAGTCAGAAAGAACTAAATTTGAATCCTACCTCAGATACTTACTAGCTATGTGAGCCTGGACAAATCATTTAACATTTCCTCTGCTATAAAGTGAAGAGATTAGACTCAAGGGCCTCTGAGGTCTGTTACAGCTCTAAATCCGTAACTATGACTTTGACTCTCTCTTCTCATCCTTACAACAGCTCTCTGTGGTCAGGAGGTCAGGATTTATTTGCCCATTTTTCATGCAAGGTACATGTGTGAAACGCAGAAAGATTAAGACACTCATCATCACCTAGGTAGGATTAGAACTTCCTAGTGCCCACCTAGTCTGATGCATTCATCTTCCAGAGACTCTCTCCTAATCTCTTCCTGCCATCACAGGAAATATTTTGAGCTAAAAACAATCTCTATTGTTTCCTTTTCCAGGCTGTTTTTGAGCTATGGATAAAGGCTTTCAGGATCATTTCTGCTCACCCAGCATAGCTCCTGCTTTGTAAGGCCATGGGGATGATTGGTTCACTGGCTGCTCAGGGGAGAAGTTTCCCATTCATTCAAGACCATGTCTTACATTTTTGCATTTGGACAATATTTCTTATTGAAAGGAACGGGATTAGTTATTCATCACTTTGCTATTCCAGTTATCAAGAGAATATAAAATCCTCTGTTTCCAGAATTGTAAATACCTTTTCCTTAATACTTGTTTTTGTAGAAAAGAAAGAACACTTTTTTATTTCATCTTTCCTCTTTTCTCTGACCAATCCTATCCTCTTTGGGCAGATAGGTGGCACTATGCATAGAATGCTGGGTTTGGAATCATAAAGACTTCTCTTCCCGAATTCAAAACTGGTCTCAGAGAATTGTGGTTTCTTAGTATAAAGCCCTATCCTCTGAGTATAGAAGAGAAAGGACCCTGGAATACTTGAATAGCTCTTGGAATGATTGTTCTAGTCAAAGTTTCTGGCTTAGCCTCGCTGGACTTAGACAACATAGCAACCAGGAATGAGAAATGCATTTGTATTGGGTTTGCAGCTTGTTAGAATTCTAAAAAGTTTTTCCAAAGGGCCTGGGTCATGATGAGGATTAGCCAATATTTCCTACTTTCCAGGTCAAACTGGAGGTTTCTTACCCTTAAGTAAGTCCAGCAGGCTTCCTACCCTTTTTTTTTTTTTTTTTTTTGCCATTGTCTATTTTTCCTGCCCTTCTCTGTAGAGAGGCTGAACTTTGATGAGGATGAGAAATCCTCCTGTGAAAGCTTTTATTCTAGACATACTTGCTATAAGAGGTAGAGTGACATAATAGAGCACTAGACTCGGAATCAAGAAGACTTGAATTTAAATTTCCCCTTAGGTATTAGTCATGTTACCTTGACCAAGTCACTTCAACTCTGGACCTCAAGTTCTTCATCTCTAAACTGAATTCTTCAAGTTTCTGTATTAACATACCCTAAACCTACAATTCTATGTCCGAATTACTTCTCTGGGCCTACGGATAATTCTTTAGCTATTTGGAATTGATGTATAGGTATGATAAAATCTATAGAGAAAGAGTGAACCCTGATCCATGAAGGGCCTCAGTGTTGCATCTTCAAGGCAGGTTTAGTCATTCAGCCTCCTTGATGCAGATAGGGGATATAGATCTGACCTGAACTGGCAAGGACTGAGAAGATACCCACAGAAATTAAAGTATCTATCATTGGAACATACATTGTTAGAGATGGATCCCTGGAGAAATCAAGCAGGAGTTTAGAGAGACTCAATGGGACTTTGGAGAAGCTAAGTGGAATTTTAGAGTGACTGGATGAAATCTTGGAGAAATTTGATGGAATCTTGGCAAGATTGGATGGATCTTGGAGAGTCTAGATGGAATTTAGCTTGATTGGATGGGACCCTGGAGAAGATTTATACTGGCTTGGAGATAATGGTTTAACTCAAAGGCATAACGAAACCTTTGTCCTAAACTGGAAATGGGATTAAAAGGGGAAAGTGCAATTAGAGCAATATGAAATTTTCCTGAGAGATTTCCATTGTTTGAGGATTTGGTTAGGAAGAACTATGAGTTGTCCAGTTACTTTGGCTGCTGTAAAGTTCTTAGGGAGAAACCTAGGATTTATTCCAGGTGGACCAGTGGACCAGATAAAAGCTAGAGCTATTTAAAGAGAAATGCTGCCCAAACCTGAACCAAAGAGAAGCTCTCTTTATAAGGACCTTGCCATAGGAATTTGAGCCAATTAAGAAAAAATGACCAACTTCACTGTAAAAACCCATGGTCTGGGACAAAGTTAATTTAATTAATATTTTTAAGTGGTATGACCTGCAGTTAAGTCAGGAATGAATGAAGTGCAACTATTGCTGTCAGGGAATTCACAGTTTAGTTGGGGAAAAAAATAAGACATAGACGCAAATAATTATGACTGGCAGAAAAGTGTCATAAATGAAATATGTCAACCAAGCCTTGAAGGATGAATGGGATTTGAATGATCTGAGATGGATGGCTTGTATTTAGTTTCATCCATTAGAAGGAGGGGAACTGTAAAGAAGGAAATCATACTCATAGAATGTCAGAACTAGAAGGATCCCTTGATGCTCTGGTCCAACTTGTACTATGACAGACACAGCCTTTTTAGGACCACCAACAAGTGGTTATCCAACCTCATGCTTGAAGGCCTTCAGTGATGGAGATTCATGTGGCCACATGACCTTGAATTTGAAATGGTATTTTGGAATCTGAGGATCCTAGATTTAGAAATGGAAGACCATTAGAGTAGTGACTTGTCCAGTGATATGAAAGCCAGCTTGCTTTCTCCATTCTCCCAATTCCCTTCCGTGGGAGTCAGACCTTACAAGATAGCTTGAGGTTAATCCCTGTTTACCACAGCCAAACCCTTTCTTCTCTGTCCCCACTCTTCACGTATGTAGAGTCCTTCTCCTCTCTAGGAGTCACTCAACCAGCAATGCCTGGAATATCTACCACAGCAGGTGATATTGGGGTTATTCCTGCCAGTCTCTGAGCTAGCAAAGTAGTCCCATTTGGGTTATAATAGTGAGCAGCAGGAGCCCAAGGATGATTGTCATCAGAGGGCACAAGACTCTGTGACTTTATGCCAATGTTTCATAAATATTGAAATATGGAGATGTAATCCCAGGTACATTTGAAGTCTGAGATGATTTTGGAAGCAATGTATTTAAGGCTTCAGACCTGTATTGGGTGTTTTTTAGTAAGTAAAAATGGTAAATGACTTAAATCAATTGTAATCCTTTGGGTCAGGAGGTGAAGGTGTGGTGGACTGGAAAAAAACTCTGAATTTAGGATGAGAAAATCTAGTTTCAGGCTAATAACTGTTTGATGTTGATCCAATTGTCTTTTCTTAGTTTATTCCTCTGTAAATTGGGAGGCCTTTCCAGTGCTAGCATTTTATATGATTCCACTACTAATGTAATTTTGTGTTCTACAGACTTTTCTAGGTTTGAAATTCTATGTCTATAATTCTCTCGGTTGCAGTGCAAAGTAGAAGAATAAGAAAATAATTTTCTTTACAAAGCCTTTTTTTTGAAATAAATTTTTCAACTGTATGTCATGGATTGTCCTGGTTTGTATTTTTACAGCTGGGCCCTTGGCCCTTTCCCAAAGGTTGTGAAAATGTTCCTGTATTTTTCACCATAAGGAAATGGATGCATCCTAAAATATTTTCCTTTGTAGAGAAACTTTTCTGCTTGCCAGGACTGGGATGATCCCTGCAAACCAGTTGAGTTTATGGGACAACCCACATTATTTGTTTTGGGGACTTTTACATGTGTGGGGGTGGGGAGGGTATTGGTTTTTGTTCCAGACAGTTAGAGAAGGTGATACATGGAAGCAAGGGGCTGCTTTGGTGCATTTGCAAATATTTCCGGTGATATTTGGAGAATTCATTAATGGAACATTATGCTGATAAAAATACCTCTGGAATCAAACCAAATGACTCATTCTTTTGAAAACCCAGAAGTTGATCCTAGTGGAAGAATAGAGGTTTGCAACAGCCATGGGGGAGGGTAATGGTTTCTATCCTACAGCAAGGGAAAGCCCTGCTAGGGAGGTGAGGGAGGGAGGTGGACTCCTGGGCACATGATAAGTTTAGATTTACCACTTATAAGAATTCTGCCTTTTGGCTTGAGGCCTCAGGACTTCACTGATTTATAGTTGAAAGGACCCTTTAGGCCAGCTCACTTAGGAATCATGGCAAAGCCCTGTGATTCCTCCCTACTCAGAGGCCCAAGCAGCTGCCTGGAGGAACTCTTGTGCACACTGGATGGTCAGATTTAGAGAAAGCATTTCAATTGCATTTGGTTTCCAAAGTATTTTCTTCACAACAATCCTTGGAGTTGATTTGGTGGGATTACTTTTATTCCCTCCCACACCTTTTTTAATATGTATACAGATGACTAATCAGTTCAAGAAGCTGAGACTTGAACCCTGTTTCCTTAGTTCCATGTCACTGCACTGCCCTTGTACAGACTTGGCTGGGGTGGAAGGAGAAGGGGCAGAGAAGTACAGATGATGTGCAGTCCTGCTGGATTCCTTGCTAATTTGGGGGAAAGGAAGAGGAATAAAAAATAACTAGTGAAGGAGGGCTGTGACCAACACCTGCTGACAAGAGACAATCTTATTCGAGAGATTTTTAAAGGTTCTGAGGTGCAGGGACTTTATTGATGGGTAGGGATGGCTACTTCAGCCTTCCAGTAAAGGCTTCATAGGATTGGCAAGAACTGGGAGAGAGACTGACACTTCTCATGTGAAAACTGAAAGAGGTGAAGTTTTTACATTGTGGGTACCACTAACCCTTGTCAAGAAAAGTGAATATATTCCCTTTCACACTTAATTTTATTATGACTTGTAATATTTTTGTTGGGCAGCTAGATGGTGCAGTGGAGAGTGTGCCGGCATAGAATCAGAAAGACTCAACTTCATCAGTTCAAATCTGGCCTTAGTCACTTAACCCTATTTTCCTTATTTTCCTCACGTGTAAAATGGAAAAGGAAATGGCAAAGAAATACAAGATCTATGTCAAGAAAATGCCAGTGGGGGTCATAGACATGCATGGAAAGATTGAACAATAACAAAATAACCAAGGGTCTTTAGTCATTGGGATAGACCAGATAGAAGGGGATCACAAGGTCATTAATAGGTCAAGATGTAGGATTCTAGAAATAGAGTTGGGAGGAATCTTATAGGTCTTCAGAACAATTTTATCAAGGAGAGAATGGAAGTCCAGAAAAGTTAAATTACTTGCTCAAGGTAATTTGACTAGGACTGGAATCAGGTTCTCAGACTCTTAACTCAAAATTTAGTTTTCATTCCTCTGCCCTAAACTGTCCTTGGTACAAGAGTCATACTCATTAGGAAACAAAATAAAAACAATCTCCCCTTTCTATTTAGTTAAATTCTAGTGTTTCATTAATAAGTTAGTATTACAAAAGTAGTATAAAAAAACAATGGTCAGGGAGTCAAGAAACTATCTATGAACTCAGACAGATTATTTTTCCTCACTCTGGGCCTCAGTTGTCCCTATCTGTGAAATAAAATTAGACAAGCCAGTAATGTCCACTTTTTTTCCATTGAACCCCTTTCAACAACAAAAATGTGTTGTGAATTCTCATGGTTATTTAATATAATATTTTCTAATTATTAAGGCATCATTAAATACTTTTTAACTCAAATCCCTTGGACCATCATTGCAAACTTGTAAGGTGTTCTTGACCCATTAAGTGAGAACCACTGGACTAGATAATCTCTATTGGCCCTTTGACATTCCAGGATATTGTAAATGCAAAGTGGAAGTACAAATAAAACGAGTTCTTTCATTACCTGATTCCTTAGAGAGGAAACTGATTTTGTGAAATAAGCTTCACTGTTTTCTTTCTGCTCGTTCTCAGACTAAATAATAGGTCTCTATTTGCTTGTAACTCTGCAGTCCTAGCCTGTTTCCCTCACAGAATGTCCCTGTAGTTGAAGGCTCTTCCTCTAGAGATAACCCCTTAGATATTCAATTCTGTCATTCTCAGTGGCAAGTCACAGCCCTTGCATTCAAGGCCTTTAGTGTGATAGGTGTGGTTATCTACACATATGTATGTGTGTTTTTGAATAGCTCTTCTACCCCCATGGTAGAGGAGGCCACGTTGCATTTTGAGAAAGACAATTTTAAGCTTTCTGGGACCTGCAGCTGAAGGCACTAACTCCCTGGCAGGGGGTGCTGCGCCACATTGTGGATATACAGCGAGCCCAGTGCCTCTGTCCACGGAATGCATTATATTTGAGTATGCACTCTGCCTGATTAAAAGCTGCAATGTGATACCTGCTCACATTTGCCAAACCACTTAGTTCGATGCTGCATTTTCTCTGGGGGGAGCTCTCTAGGGACTGTCCAACTCCCTGATCCTCATCTAGAGGGATTAGATTACAGGGTTTTCTAAACCCAGCAGAAGAGAGTTGCAATGAAAGGTTTATAGTTAAGTAATTATGGGGCTTCAGCATTCAGCCCCGAGGGCCAGGAATATATGGGGTAAAAATGTCAAAACCAAAGGTCAGAAAAGTGAATTAGGAAGAAGGTGCACATTAGGGAGGAAACTGTTTATTGGCAAGATTTCTTCATCGCCCAGGGGAAAAAACAGAAAAAAAAAAAATGAAAACAGGGAAAAAAAAAAGTTGAAAAGGGAATTATAAAAATAAAATATTTCATGCTTAATTAAAATTTCACATAAGCTAGAATGATATTGCACAGTGTAGCTGGGACAATTAATATAATTAAAAATGCATGTTTATGGCTGCTGGTTTCCTGCCTGGGGATATCTTTGGAGGCAATAGTGACTGTTTTTTTCCTTAGAGGTGATTCCAAGATCAAGCTGTGAGGCAGGTACTCTGGGGTGCCGGTGGCATTAGGCCCAGTCATTCTGAGCCTTCAGGGGACCTTGGACACTCCTGCACTGAGAGCAGGAGTGTCCCAAACCAGGCCCTCCTGCAGGGCTGGGTCACCCTCTGGATCCACAGAGTACATCTGGGATGTGCACGATTATTCTCCTCTTTCCAAGTTGTGCCTCCTGGGATAGGAATGCCGCTATTGCAGTTAAAGGAGCTCCAATAATAGTTCAGATTAGTGCAGTGCTTAATGCTTGTGAAGGGCATCATCACACACTACCTCATTGGGTCCTTACAATGTCCTTATGAGCTGGATAGAGTTAATGTGCACATTTGGCAGATGGAGAACTTGGTGATGTCAGTGACTTGTCTAAAGTCATGCAGCCAGTAAGTGACAAGCTGTGATTGAAAGCCAGTCTCCGATTCCAGATCCAGGGCTTTGTTCCCTAAACCACAACTGTCTCCTTGCTGTCATCGTGAGGTTGTTTATCAGTCCTAGAAGGTTTAGGTCAGGAATCCCAGACCGCTCCCTGGTGAGAAGAAAATCTGCATGTCACTGGAAACTCTATGGACAAGGGATAGGGAAAGAGAGACAGACAGAGGCCAGGGGAGGAAGGGAGGAAGACACAGAGAAAGGAAGAAGAGAGAGAGAGAGAGAGAGAGAGAGAGAGAGAGAGAGAGACAGAGAGAGACAGAGAGAGAGAGAGAGACAGAGAGACAGAGAGACAGAGAGAGAGAGAGAGAGAGAGAGAGAGAGAGAGAGAGAGAGAGAGAGAGAGAGAGAGAGACAGAGAGAGAGAGAGACAGAGAGACAGAGAGACAGAGAGAGGGAGAGGGAGGGAGGGAAGGAAAGTGAGAGAAGGGGGGAGGGAGACAGAGAGGGGGAAAGAGAGAAGGGGGGAGAGAGGGATGGAGAAAGATATAGGAGGATTATCAGTTAGTCAATTAATAAGCACCCATTAAGTGCCTTTGTGCCAGACATATAAGGCACTGGGGAACCAAAGAGGGAAAAATTAAATGATCCTTGTTCTCAATGAATATTCTATCAGAAGATACTGGTCTAAACACATAGAAGTATATGCAGAACCAACAAATATAGACAGATCTTCTCCCTGGGCCTTCTGGGTGAAGCCTAGAAGAGGCTTCTTGTCCAAGACTATATCATTAAACCTATTATGGGCCCTGGGTTTAGGCTTACCTGCTTAGGTTTGCCTGCACTGGTTGGGGATGGTGGATGGGGGGGAAGCAAGAATCAAATGACCTTCCAAAGTAACTGCTAGCCAGATGGCTGTCTTTTGTTTAATAACTTAAGGAGATGTGTTTAGGTTGAATCTGCCTGACTCACATATAAACTTATTGAACAGATATAAGGGGATGATTCAGCCTAACTACCATATTTTAGGAAGGACATAGACAAGCTATAATATTTTCCAGAAGCAAGCGGCCAAAATGGGGAGGGAACTGAAGATCAGACCATAAAAAGATTGGTTAAGGGAATTTGAGATCATTAGCCTCCCTTTTTGTAGGGGAGAATCTGTAACTGTGTTGAGGCAGCAGGTGGCAGCGGATAGAGGGCACAGGGCCTGGAGTCAGGAAGACTGAATTCAAATATGGTCTCAGGTCTGAGGTAGAATTTTTACTCCACTGGCTTTGTGACTTAATCCTCTCAGCTTTCCTTCAGTTCTAAATCTATGGTCCTTTCCTACCTATCAAGTTGTAAGCTTTTTGAAGGCAAGTCTATGATATATCTTTATATCCTCAATATATGCCCTGTAAATATATATATATATATATATATATATATATATATATATATATATATATATATAATATATATATACACACACATATGCCCTACCCACATATACTTTATATACCAGTAAAGTTCACTTAGTAACCTGAATAAATTAGTTGTTGAATTGAATCCTCCAGGAGGCTCAGACCTCAATAATGATTTTAGTGGATCCTTGGTGCTAGATTGCCAAAGAAGCTCTAAGAGAAAAAAAGTTCACAATGCAATAGCCAAGATGGAGAGTACCAGCTGTTTGTGCAGCTACTGGCATCCATGGTAACAGTTTCCAAAAGAGGAATGCAACGTTGACAGCGGTTTGTATTCCGGGGCCAGAAACACTGTCCACATGAAAACTCACCCATGTGGATAAAAATGAGTAACTACATCTGAAAATCCTGACTGTGAGAACAGATGAGTGCACACAGTCTCCCCTTCCCCTCCACTTTGCACACATACGAAACCATAGGAACATGTGCCTAACAGAGTATACACTCAGAGAATACATTGTTGCGGAAGAAATGCTCAGACCCTTGGTTTTCCTAAGAAGAATTTAGGAATCCTAGAATTAGGACTGAAAGGAACCTCAGTCCAGAGATTCTTTAAGTTGGGGTCTATGAACTTGTATTCTTAAATAGTTTGATAATTGTATTTTAATGTAATTAGTTTCTTTTATAATTTTATACATTTCATTTTATGCATTTTAATAAAAACTTCTAAGAAGGATTTTATAGTATTCTCTTCACAGTCAAGGGGATGTATGGCACCAAAAAAAAAAAAAAGTTAAGAACCTTTGTGTTCATCCAAAATCTTTACTTTACAGATGAGGAAACTGAGGTAAACAGCAGTTAAGTGACAGGAAGTTTCTGAGACCAGATTTGAATTCAAGTCTTTCTAGGTCCACCACTCTTTCCACTGCATCATTTTGCATCCAGCCTTGGATTAACCCTAATTCTGGTTCTCTGCTGCTCTTCTGCACAGCTCCAAATCCATCTTATTATAATTCTCCTGCCTTTATTTTTCCACTAAGAAAATGGAAACTTTTTGTATTGCTGCTATGGTTCAGAAGTCTTCCACTCTGCCCAAAGAGCAGAGACTCCTAGCCAATTTTATTTTCCTCAGTGATTCTGAAACACAGAACATTGATTGAGGTCTGAGACTACATTTATTGCTCAATCCACCAGTGGGAAGGAGAGGCCGCTTGATGGTCCAGTGAATAGAGCCCTGAATTTATAGTCAAAAAGACTAGAGCTTAAATCTGGCCTTAGACACTGGGAATTTATCTCACTTTCTTCTTCTGTAGAATTGGGGATAATAATCTCTACCCCTCAGAGTTGTTGCAAAGATAAAATGACACAAATATAACATGATTAGCACATAGAAGGTGCTTAAAAACTTGTTTGTTTGTTTTTTTAAACACAACCTCCCACGAATCCTTTCATAGACATTTTTAAGTCACCCAGACTGTGGGAAACCACAAAAATCGTACCAGATGAAATGACTTGACCTTCTAGGAAAAAGGAAATGAGATAGAAGAGAATCAGTCCTACAATGTCAGAGTCAATCTGGTCTTGCTTTCTCATTTTACATATGAGGAAACTGAGGACCATAGAGAGTAAATGACCAGCCTTAGGTTATACAGCAAGTTAGTGACAGAATGGGGACAAGCCCTTTTCACTGTACTAACAATTTTACTGAATGAGGTGGAAACAGAAGTGAAGAGGTAGGACAGCCAGGAGATAACCAGTCATGATTTCTATGAGAAGATGTCAAAGGAAGATATCCTGAGAGCAGGAAAATGGATTTTTTGGACTATCAGCCATGACTTCCCATCCTTTCTGGGGGAAATTGTGTTTGATAGAGCCCTTAGGCCTGGAGAGAATCCTTCTGGTGTTAGCTTTTCCTCTTTTCCAAATTTTGGGTTCGTTCTATTTATTTATAATCCTTGGTAAGAAAATGCTCCTTTTCTTTTGAAATCAGGAAATAAAAGAGCTATTGATTTCCTGAGAGCTGTAATTGATAGGGGGAGGGGAGGATCGATGAGGGGTCAGTGTTTGCAGGGCAGATTCAGCCAGAGCTGGGAAGCTCCCTTTAGTAACAAGCATCAGTTGAATGGTCAGATGAATACAAACAAGAGGATTAAATATTAGAGCCTAATCAAAAGCCTCCTTCAGAGCTTGGGGAAAACTTAAGGGTAGATTACTACTATTCATGGATCCCCAGGGCACATGGGTGCTTGGTCAGCCTCCTTTCATATTATACATTCTAATGATCTGATTTCACAAGCTCTACACTCATCATTGGCTTTGGATTGGCTCTGATTCTGATTATCTATCTTTCATCTGCATAGCCCTGACCCTGTTTCCCTCAGACGTGACTCAGAGTGGAGAGGTATGTGACCCCTAGACAAACCATCTCACTCCTCTTTTCTGCAAAAGGAGAATGATATATGTACACTTCTTACCATAGAGGAGCGCTGTGCAAAATGTGATATAGAATCCTCAGCCATCATTGTTATTACAGGGTTTATTTACAACAACATATTTACAATAACTATTTATAATAATGCATTTTTACAAGTTTAGGAAAGTATTTATTTACAACAATTTATGTATAATAATTATTTACAATAATGTATTTATTATAACTACTAGAAAAGAATTTATCTACAATAATGTATCTATTGCAACTATTAGGAAAGAATTTATTTGCAGTAATTATTTATAATATATTTATTACCACTATTAGGAAAGGATTTATTTGCAACAATTTATGTATGATAATTATTTATAATAATGTACTTATAACTATTAGGAAATGGACAGTGGAAAGTTGTTTAATGGGTAGAGGCAGGAGGCAGTATATTACCAATGATTACCTGCATAAAGGTTCAAGAGACACTTTCAAGAAGATGTGTGACCAAAAAAAGGCCTCCAGTGTGTTCTACATGGAACATATGTAGAAAATCATGTAAGAACTATACAAGATTAAGGAACGTAAATGGTTTGCAATCTATAATGATGAATATGATGAGATGCAGACTTTGAATCCCAAAAATATATTGGGGCTTGTGCAGTATTATGAAGTATCTCAAAAAAAAACCTTGCATTCTTAGACCATCTCCAAATGGATCATGCTGCTGGCAATGGGCTAAGTTCCTAAAAGGAGTTAACAATTAGGAATCTGAAAGACTTAGGCTAAGTTCCCTAATGCAATTGGCCATTCACAAGGAGGAAGACTTCTTAACCAGAGGAAAGATGTTATGAGATAGGCAAAGTTCCCAGAGAATTGCTACCATAAGGTGTCGAACAGAGCTCCTAATCAATTTGCCATTACTTTTTTTTTTTTTTTTTTTTTTTTTTTTTTTTTGAGGCTGGGGTTAAGTGACTTACCCAGGGTCACACAGCCAGGAAGTGTTAAGTGTCTGAGACCAGATTTGGACTCGGGTCCTCCTGAATTCAGGGCTGGTTCTCTGTCCACTGCGCCACCTAGCTGCCCCGCATTACTTACTCTTGTGCCACTTACTGAGCAGACTAACTTCCTAATGGATGTAGCGGTTGTGTCGCTTAGTAGGGGACTAAGTTCCTAAAAGGAATTGGTGAAGAACATAAAGCAGTATAAACATCGTTGCCTTCAGAAGCCAACATGGATTCTCTTGCTTAAATTTTGAAGTTTTTTGTGGCCTGACCCCAACCTGCCTTATTGTGCATTTGCTACTTGTTCAGTATGTCTGGCTCTTTGTGACCTCTTTTGGGGTTTTCTTGGCAAAAAATACTGGAATGGTTTGCCATGCCTCTCTCCAGCTCATCTGACAAATGAGGAATCTGAGGCTAACAGTTCAGTGACTAGCCCAGGATCACATGACTTGTACGTGTCTGAGGTCAGATTTGAACTCAGGAAGATACCTCCAGACCCAGCCCTCCTGGCACTACGGCACCACCTGCTGCCCTTGTATTGTACAGTACTCTAACCAGACTGGCCTCCAAAGGGAAGTTCTGATCACTGTCACTGTGCCCTTGTTTGCATGTCTGTTTGAGTGCCTGGAATTCGCTCTCTCCTCACCTCTGTCTCCCAATCCCTATTTTCCTTCAGAATTCCTATAGATCACCACTGTGTCCCCTTCTTGATTCCCCCAGCCATTAGTGCCATCCCCCGTGAATCACCTTATATCTATTTTATATACACCTCTATAAAGTTTCGAAGCGTATTTAGTCAATAACTAATCATTTACCTGCCTCTGAGTGATTCGCATGCTGCTTTAGGCACCTTTATTTTCTCAGCTAGACTATGTTCTTGGAGGCCAAAGATCATTTCCAGTTTTGCATCTCTAATGCCTCACAGGGTGCCCAGCACGTAATAAATGCCTAAAAATTCTATTGATTTCCATATAAATGCCAGTTAGATACCATTAAGTAAGAAGAAAGAATTCCCTTTGATCTTTTCTCTCCTTTCATAGTAATCCTTTCTCCCTTCCTTCCCTCTTGTCCCCCCCCCCCCCATAGGGCTGGTGGGGATATGAACCCCTCCGTTTTCTCAGTCATTGGAACAATCACCACGCAGGAAAGCGACTATTCTTTGCCTTTTCTGGCTTTTTGAAGCCCCAGCCAAAGGACTTGAGGGTTTGAAGTCAGAGGCACTGTGGGGAATCTGAGGAGCTCCAAAGAAATGTGTCTTGTATTCACAAATGCAGATGTGTCTTTTCTCTAGTCTGTGCTGCTGGTGGTAATGAGCTCTCTCTCAGAAGGCTCTGAGTCCCAAGGGGAAGGATTCTCTAGGATTTACAGGAAGTAATTTATGTTGCTTTTAAACAAAAGGAAAGATTTGGTGCTTGGAAGTGGGAGGGGATGGGGGTGGGGGATCTGTGTGTATGTGTGTGTGTGTCTATAGGACATACACTTCTCATACACTGTCACATGGAGTGACTTTCCACGCTCCTGTCTCCCCCCCTCCCTTAATCCCTGCAGTTTCCCTGCCCTCGTTGAGAGCTTTGCAGGAAAGCGTGGCTGGCTCACTGACTTTTCCTTCTGATACCTGTCTGGGTGGCCTTGTTATCTGGAAATGCTTCCTCAGCTGCTGCTTAGCACCTGAGGATTGCTAATAAAATGTGAGGGTTAGAGGTTGGAGCACTTTCCTCATAATCATTGTGCTGCAATTAAGCACCAGCCCAGCTCCAGTTCCTAATGAGCAGAATGATGGAACAGTCCCCACATTAAAAGCTGCTTATAAGCCTTCTAATTATGCTCCGACAAGTGTTGGACATCTGGGTTATCTCTTAGAGACCACACCGACTGCAATCTCCACACTGGACCTGAAGGCTCCAGTGAAGCCTTTTCAAGGTTTTTTTCTTTTCTTTTCTTTTTTTTTAGGACTTCTATGAGCATTTTCATCCTTTTTATATTATAATTTATTTATTAAGAGTGAGGTGGGTGGGGAAGACCCAACAAAAAACATTATGGGATTCTGCAAGGTCACTTATTGTCAGGAGACAGAAGACAATGAGATGCTCCTTTTCTTGTTGTTGAGCTCCACATGATTTACAGAATCCCGTCTCAGACATCCTAAATATGTTATAGATTCTGAATCATCAAGACATTTACAATCCATTCTTAAGCCAACATAGAATCCACAAGAATGCTCCTGCTCACAGATCTTCGGTGGCTCCCTATTTCTTACAGAAATAATGATGATGGATGGTGATAATGATGATGGCAATGATGATGACATGGTGATAATAATAATAATAATAGCTAACATTCATTTGGGCAACTGTGTGGCATAGTGAGTAGAGTGAATAGACTGCCAGGCCTGGAGTCAGGAAGATGCCTCTTCTTAAGTTAAAAACTAATCTCAGACACATACTAGCTGTCTGATCCTGGGCAAGTCACTTCACCCTGTTTGCCTCAATTTCCTCATCTGTAAAATGAGCTGGAGAAGGACATGACAAGCTACTCAACTGTCTGCCAAGAAAACCCCAAGTAGGGTCATGAAGAGTCAGACATGAATGAAAAAACCAGACAACAACAATGACATTTATTTATTGCCTACCAGGCACTATGCTAAGTACTTTAAAATATCTCATTTAATCCTCACAATAACCATGTGAAGCAGATGCTATTATTATTCCCCATTTTACAGAGGAGAAAACTGAGGCAAACAGAGGCGAAGTGACTTGCCCAGGGTCACACAGCTAGCAAGCATCTGAGAACTCACATCTTGATGCAAGGTCTAAAACTCTATGCACTGTATCACTCTGCTGAGGAATGATGGGAACTTTAGGAGTCTAGCCAGTTACCAATGATAACCTTATCACACACAAAAAGGGATGCAACCATAGTCCACAAACTGTTATTTTGTCAGGTTGACCAAGGCTTGCTAAACCCAAAGGATCCTGCAGATAAGGGATCCTTCCTCCCCTGGGCAGGCACATTGGAGATATTATTGCCCAACAAAGAATTTTTGTGACCAAAACAACCTCATTATCCTGTGTTAGCATTGCCCACTTCCTGGTGCCCCATCATGTAATTGCAGACGTAGACATTATGTTCATGAGAGCCTTCCTAACTCTACCCTCTCCAGACCCTGCTCATGCTTCCGCTTTCTCTCCTATCTGACCTTTAAATGGTCCCTTCCCTTACAGCCCTCCTCTAAATCATTTTGTTTAGCCTTTATAAGAAAATAAAGGGATCCTTGTGACTACAATAAAGCATTTTGTGAGTTTTCCACATTCCCAACCTCTCTCTGAGAACCCAGTGCTCCAAATATGAATTATCTTGGCATTCAAGAATACCATCCACTCTTTGACTTCAACTTGCTTTTTCCAGATTTTCCTCACACTATTGATCTTCCTTTATGCATCCCATGTTCTAGCCAGATGGGATAAATTGGCAATCCTTGATAATCCCAGTCTTTTTCCTGACTGCATTTCCACAGGTGATTTCTCCATGGCTGGAGAAAACCATCTCACCCCCATCTTTACTTTGTCAGTAAGCCAGTCCACATGCCGCCTCCTACCACAAAAATCTCTCCTATTAGCTAGATTACAAATGAACCCTCTTCGATTTCTTAGATCACTTCTCTCCTTACACATACAAGTGTCTGGTTTATATGATTCTCTTTTGCCTTATTTCTCAATTTATTTATAAGCTCCTTGAGGGCTGTTATTCAATCTATTATCATTATCCAGTAGGTGCTTAATATATGTTTGCCGAATTTGATTGAATTGGATCTAGACTGAGTCATCTGTATTCAGGAATCTGTTTCAGAGAATATGAAGACTAAGCAAGCACCCCTCAGACAGGTAACAGTCATGGCAGATGCTTCTCCACAAGGGAGTCTTCTCTCTGTCTGCTTTAATAAACAAGGCACAGGAACTCCTTAAGGAACAAGGAGACTGGCAGTGGAGGTCTGCATCTCTGGAGTCAGAGGTGGATGCCCCTGATACTTAGGCATAAACCTCCAGCAAATCACTCAATTTCTCAGAGATTCAATGTCTTTATTTACAAAAATGAAGGGGTTGAACTTGGTAGATGTTAAGATCTAACTTCCCAATCTAGTTCTATGATTGATCCCTACTGACTATGGTTTTCCATCTGGATTATCTCTTAGAGACCAGATCGCTACAGACTCAACCCCTCTTCCTGAGTTCTAATCTGGTCTCAGATGCTTCTGAGTTGTGTAATGCTGAGCAAGTTACTTAACCCTGTTTGCCTCATTTGTAAAAGGAGCTGGAGAAGGAAATGGTACACCCCTCTAGTATCCACTGCGAGAACCCCAAATGAGTTGTTGGTTTCATTCTAGAATGCAAGGGACATTTTGGAAGCATCTTCTTTGCAGGCTATAGTTCCCTAGCTTCAGTTTGGGGCAGTCTTCTTTCTAACGGCTATCCTCCCATTCCAGAGGATCATTCTGTTAACCACCATGGAAGGCCATCATACTTGAGGTCATACTTTTGAAGAGTGATAGTCTCTGCCAACAATATAGGACCTAGGAGATAGACTAGAGATGGAGAAGGGATAAATGCTCTCTCTCCTGTCCTGTCATGTGGCTGGTTTAAAAAAATTTACTAATTCTTTAGTCTAAAAGTGGAGGGCTTGATCTACTTCCCTGGCTGGATAGGATGGGGCTCAAGAAAAACAGAGGGCCTGCAGATCTTACCATCACACAAGCCAAGAGATAGGGAAGTTCCTCGTCTAGCATGCTGGCATTTGGCGGCCGCCCATTCCTGCTTGTGAAGATAATTAGATACTTGATCCTTGATTCTTGACTGAAAAATATTCAACACTTGAAAAAAATTCTGCCTATTTTTTAAAAGTTAAAAACTGATAATAAAATGTCAAGATTTTGGCTCCAAAATATAGGAAGGCTCCAAGCCTATCTACCATCCAGCTTTTTGCTATGTATGGTTACTGTTAAGGACTGAGAATGGAACTCTGTATATGAGAATGGAACCTCCCAGGTCTTAGTACTCTTGAAATCAATTCAATTCATTTAGGAAGAGAAATGGAGCACATTTGGCTTAGCCTGGAGGGTCAAATTAGGAGAAAAGAGTAAAAGTTGCAAGCAGAAAAATATAGACTTGAGCTAAGGAAACATTTATTTTCTAACCACTGGACCACCTCAAAGTTGAATGGACTATTTTGTGAGGTATTAGATCCAGGAGGCCTAGAAACCAAGACTTTCTGCCCACTTGTTGGGCTGTAGATTTGACTAGATGGTTTCTGAGGTGTCTTTCAACTCTGAGATTCTACAGTTAAATCATTTTAGTTCAACCCACATTTATCAACTATCTTTTGTGGCAATCCTTGGGCTGGATTTGGGAACATTCACAAGTTTAGGTAAAAGCTAGTCCCTGTCTTGTTGGAACTTACAAGTTCACAGGAGGTCAAGAAGCAGAAACAACTGTAGAACACAATATTAAATAATTTATATATCAGAGAGCTGTGAAACAACATTCTCTGTAAGGTTCTCTAGGGAAAGTTATTGGCAGTAGGAAGCAACAGAGGTTTAATGGAAGATATTGCATTTAAATTTGTCTTTAAAAGGTAGATAGAAATTCATCAGGTGAAGGGAGCACAATGAATAGCATGAATAAATGTTTAGAGAGGGAACCTCACAGAGCAATTAAAGGGGAAAGTGAGCTATATAGTTTGGATAAAGTATAGATTGCTTTTAGGAGAATAATGAAATGTGCCTGAAAAGCTTAGGTCATGTCAAATTGAAGAGGGCTTTAAATGTTGGAATTTGAACGTGGAAGCAAAGATTTTTGCAGAAGAGTAACATCAAGTCTGTGCATCAAAAAGGGGACAATGGGTGTGAAAGATGATTTGGAGGGGGCAGAATAACAATAACTCACAAAGCACATTTCATGCATTTTTTTCATCTTTGCAACAACTCTGTAAGATAGATATTATTTTTATTATGATCCTAATTTTACATATGAGCAAACAGACTCAGAAGAGTGTCTTGGTGATGGTACATAATTATAAGAGGCAACATTTACCTCAAACCTTCCTGATCCCAGACCCAGAGAGTAGAAGGTATTCAGGTAGTGATGAAGGTCCATCCTGGGCATAATATTAATGTACATGGACAGGAGAGAGAAAGAATTGTCATTTTACCAATTGAAGTTGGTGCATTTGGCTGGAAGTTTGGCCTAAATTTTGCACTGAAGGAGACATGTTACTAATTGAAGTAGCCAGGTGCATAGAATGCTGCACCTGGAGTCAGGGAGACTCATCTTCCCCGAGTTCATATCTGACCTCAGCACTTCTTTATGTTCGGATCTCTGATTAAGTCACTTGCCCAGTAACAAGGTTACTGTTTGCCTCAGTTTCCTGACCTGAATCTAAAGAAGGAAATAGCAAATTTCTACAGTATATTTGCCAAGAAACCCCAAGTAGGACATAATTGCGATGTCTAAAGAATAAGGGTAATTAAAGAAAACTAAAGAAAATAGGTGGTAGAAGGCTGCTTGGCAAATCAAAGCTAAAGATATGAAAGAATAGTTGACAAAAATTTGCCTTTTTTCCTAATAATCAGCAGGCCTTCTGCTCATCTTCTGCTATACAAGTCTTCCCAGTCACTAGTCATCAACTGGGAGACCCAAAAATTTGTCTGGTGTTAGGAAACCACACAAAAGTAGCTTTCCATCAAGGTAGGCCCTCAGAGCCTTTCTGGAACACCCGAGTCACGGCTCTTCTGTCCCAAATGGCTGAAGAAAAGAAACTGGATTCTTCCCTCAGCCTCTAAAGAAGGTTTTCCTTGAGATCAGCTTCCTGGGTGACACCAGCAGAAAATATCTGCCTCTCTTGTCTCTCGGGCACTGGGAGACACAGGAGAGATCATGCATTGAGCTGAGCATAGAATCAGAAGTTTGGGATTCAAATCTGGCTTCGGATACTAGCTGTGTGATCCTAAGCAAGTCAGTTACCCTGTCTTTGCTTCATTTTTCTCCTCTGTAAATTGAGGATTATAGTAGCATTGACTCCCTAGGTTTGATGTGATTGATGATAGTAGATGATGAAGTAGATAACAATTGTAAAATGCTTTAGCATAGTCCCTGACACGTAGTAGGTGCTTTATACTCCTTAGCTATTATTATTATTATTATCATCATCATCATCATCATCATCCCTGATGCCCTTCTATCAATGCTTTGGTCAATAAGATAACCCTTGCCTGCTCAGGTTTTCCACTTACCCTGTATGTGCATGGCACTGCTTGTAATTGCATCATCAATTTGGAGCGCTGGATCATTGGTGTCAAAAATTAAAGGGAAGTTTACAAAATCCTTTTTCTCTTTCCTCACTGGGAACGCAGCTTGAAATTTTAGATGAGAATCATTTGTTTCAGTTAAAATGCAGCCTAATAGCATAAAGCCACACATACGACATTAATTTTGAACACAGAGGGCCAGCTTCAAAAGCTATTAAATCACTCTGCAGCTAATGTACAGAGAGACTCTTTAGCCAGTGGGTAGGCTAGGCTGGACAGAGCTCTGGACTTAGGAAAGCAAGAAATGAAGGAAAAAGAATTAAGAAATACCAAGTACTAGCGATAGCAATACAAAAGCAAAGATAGTACCTACCCACCAGGAGCTTATATTTTAATTGGGAGAAACCACACAAGTCATCAAAGGGCACTTTTTTCTGAAAAGTAAGTGTATAAGCATTTATTAAATCTTTGCTATGTGCCAGACACTGTGTTGATAAGTGAGGCTAATGTGGATTAACATATTGTTGTCAGGGGACAATGTCAGAATTTATTTAAAACAATAATATTTAATTTAAAATAATAGCCAGAGTTGATTATTTTCTTCTAATATAATATACATATATATATATATAATTGACCAAACAGCAAAATCTATTTTAAAATGGGTGCAAACTATAACTTGGTGGTATCTTTGAGATGGCTACTAAAGCTATCACAAAGATAGTTTCAAAGTAGGGAGTGGAAAAAACATGCCTGGGGCAATTGTGAAATAGTGGGCCAGGTGAAATAGGTATTAATCAAGACAGTGGGACCTTAGGCAAAAGCTCCAGAGATAAAAGGGTTAAAACCCTTCACTTCAAGTTCTGGGCTAATTAGTAGCTAGTTGTGACCTTAAGTACATTCTTCAGTCACTCTGTGCCTCAGTTTCTTCATAAGTAAATGTATTACTTCAGAGAGTTGGAAGGGAAATTCTATTAAATACCTTACAATATCATATAAATGAGTTATTTGCTTAAGGGAACACTTTACAATTCATTAACTTCATTCTTAAGTGCAAGGCACTGTGCTATATCATCAGAATACAAAGAGAAAAACTCATGACTGTCCTCAAATTATATAGGATATAGACCAAGAATAGCTGACCATCAAGCTATGTTTCTGGAAAGGATAATTTTCCACTCCTTTTTTCTCTTCTTTTCATTGCCATCTTCCATCTTCTTTCCCATTCATTAATAACTTTATTTTCTATAGCAATTTAAGTTTTACAAAGTCTTTTCTTTAAGAAAAAATAATCCTGAAATGTGGGGAAAATGAGACATTAGTGCACAATGATGGCGTTATCAACGGATTTCATTATTCTGTAGAACAATTTGGAATTATACCCAAAGCATAGATACTTTGACATAGCAATTGTATAAGTCTATATACACACACACACACACACACACACACACACACACACACACACACACACAAATATGTATAGCAGCTCATCAACTGTGGAATGGCTGAATAAATTGTGGTGTGTAATTATGATGGATTACTATTGTGTTATGAGAAATGATGAGCAGGATACCTCTTAGAAAAACCTGCAAAGACTTCTATGAGCATCAGATGCAAAGTGAAATGTACTATATACAAAGTGACAGCAATATTGTAAGATGATCAACTGTGAATGACAAAGCAATTCACCAATTCACAGTAAAACAATGATCCAAGACAAATCTAAAGGATTTATTATGGAAAAAATGCTACCCATACCCAGAGGAAAAAAAACAAAAAACTGGTGTCTCAGTGCAGGTTGAAGAACTTAAAAAAAAAAGCTTTCTATATTTTTCTTGAGAATTTCTTATATAATTTTTCTTTTCAAATTGTTTTGATCTATGTTTTCTTTCACAACATGACTATTAATAAATATAGGTGTAAAAACCTATATTGAATTGCTTATATTCTCAATAGGACTGGGGAGGGAGAAAGAGAAAAAATCTGGAAGTTTTTATAAGGAATGTTGGAAATTGTTTTTACATGTTACTATGGAAAAACAAAATACTAAGTAAAATTTAAAAAGCAAAAACAAAATTCTGTGGAACTGGTACAACCATTTTTAGTTCTGTGTTCTAGATGAGGAAACGGAGGCAGGGAATTAAATGATTGGCTCAAGGTCATTCAACTGGCAAATAGAGCAACTTGAACTTGATTGTTTCATGATGACTCCAAGCCCAATGATCTTGTCACTGTTTTGTATTCTTTCTCTGTAAGATGCTTTTTCCCAGTCACAAAAAGTTATTGATATTTTGAGATGTGCTCCTAGAGTGAAAGAGGAAAATCTTGTGAAAGAAGAATCAAGCACCAAGGAAAATTTTCCATTAGAAAGTGAACACCAATTGTTGTTCCAGCTGAAGCCTAGCATCATGTCCAGCTTTCCAGTTTCTTCCCAATTTTAAAAATAAATTCAAGGAAATTATACCTTTTATTGAGTGAAGTAGGTTTCTGGGTTTTGTTCTAAAGTTCAAACTAAATATTTTCATTAAAAACAAAAACTGTTAGTTTATCCTCACTAATATCCACCATCTGGCTAGTATGTATTGTGTAACTGCAGCAATGGGGACAACCACAGATTCCTAAGAAAATTCATCATTGCCATTCTTGTCTCTCATCTCCCAGGTTAATGCCTGGATTTTCAGAGCTGATATATCTATTAAGAGAAGATCTGAGCAGGGGTTATAAGGTTTGAATTAGGGAAAATTGGGTAATACTACTTGTCTTAGCTGTGTCTTCACAATTCAATTCAGCAAGCGTTTATACCGTCCTGTTCAACATTAATTCCATTTTTTGCCCAGAGCCCAGAGATTTTGCATATAGAAGAACTTGACAGAGGATGGAAGATGGGAAGAGAAGAAAGGAAGAAGTGAGAGAGGAAAGGAAAGAAGGAAGAAAGAGAAAGGAAGGAAGGAAGAAAGGAAGAAAAAGGAAGGAAGGAAAAGAAAGGAAGAAAAAGGAAGGAAGGAAAGAAGGAAGGAAGGGAGGGAGGGAGGGAGGGAGGAAGGAAGAGAGCAAGGAAGAGAGGAAGGGAGGGAGGAAGGAAGGAAGGAAAGGAGGAAGGAAGGAAGGAAGGAAGGAAGGAAGGAAGGAAGGAAGGAAGGAAGGAAGGAAGGAAGGAAGGAAGGAAGGAAGGAAGGAAGGAAGGAATGGAAGGAAGGAAGGAATGGAAGGAAGGAAGGAATGGAAGGAAGGAAGGAATGGAAGGAAGGAAGGAAGAGAGCAAGGAAGAGAGGAAGGGAGGAAGAGAGGAAGGGAGGAAGGAAGGAAGGAAGGAAGGAAGGAAGGAAGGAAGGAAGGAAGGAAGGAAGGAAGGAAGGAAGGAAGGAAGGAAGGAAGGAAAGGAAGGAAGGAAAGGAAGGAAGAGAAGAAAAGTATTAAGTACCTACCATGTACCAAACACTCAAGAAATGCGGATAATTATAACACAAGACAAGATATAATAAATACAAAAAGTACAAATAATAATAGCTTGTACCTGAAGCATTTTATGGTTTTCTTACAACAATATTTTGAGGTGAGTAATGCAAGGATTGTTATCCCATTTTCCAGATGAGGAGGCTGAGGTGCAGAGAGAGTAAGCTGTTACATAAGTAGTGTCAGAGTTGGAGTTTGAACCTGACTCTGAATCTAGTTCTCTGCTCACTACTTTCTCCATGACAGTTCTCTGACAGAATATTATTTGAGGTTCAGAAGAGGAAAAAGTTTCCCTCTTCTTTCCAGAATTTCTCTGGAGAATGCTTTGGATTGGTGGCTTTTACCCATTTTTTCCTCACTGGGATCATCTCTTCCCCGGGAACATTTCCATTGATAGGCAGCCAGGTATGACTGCAGGTGACCAAGACATGATTGAGTGCTTGGATGTGGGGACTATTAGAAGCTATTAGATGGAAATCCCAACACCTTGGTTTGTCTTGTCTAATGAGTAGGACATTTCCTCAACCACCAATCCATAGTGGGGGGATATATGTAAGACAAATTTTTACTAGACCATCAATCTTTTGAAACCAAAAAGTCCTTTTCCTTAAAACTTTTTCTCCAAACTCTTGCTCCCTGCCTCCTGAGCTGCTCAAGGTAAATAAAATGCTCCATAGTAAGGAATGCAATTATTTTACTGATCCATAGCATGGTTTGAATTGGAGAGTCTCCTCCAACTCTGTTTACCTATGCTTCCACATACCATCTCATGATCTGTCTAGGCCTGTGGGAGAGAGAAAATTTTATCCTAATCTATGAGAAACTTATTAATATAGATAGGAAATCAAAATAATTGGTGAATGATGAAGGGATATCATAGAGGGCATTCTAGTTTAAGCATAAATTGAACTGTAAGACCTCTGAAGTCCCTTCCTAACTCTGAGATTCTGATCAAGGGGTTCCATGGCTCCTTGCTCCCATTTTCAAGTGAATAATAGATTCCCTTCATATGCCAGAGGGGAATGATCAGATTTAGGGTTCACATGGATACTAAGAGCAAATTATGGCTTCTTTTAGGAAGCCTCATGTATAATTTTTTATCTTCTACTTTTAGAAGGGAGATATGGAAGAAAGTAAGAGTAACTTTCCCCCAACTACTCTGGGGAGTCACTGATGCTGTTATCCATCCTCAGGAAGAAGTCTCAGGAAAAATAAGAAGCAGGTCTGAAATAAGCATTCCTGCTGTACAGGTCCTTTCATTGATAATTTGTGGGATTTCCATCTTATGAATTTTTCATTTACGTGTAGTGGTTATTTATGCTGTCCTAGTGAGTGAGCATATAGAAATTGGGCTATCCCATGAGACCATCATCCTGTTGATTCATTGTGCTCTAAGTCATAAAAATGATACCAAATTAGCAGGGTCTTGTTGAATTGCAAAAATTAATTAGCACACCAGCCATTACATTGATGTAATAAAGTTACAAAATGTTACAGCGAAATCATTGTAATGAGATTCTTTTAATAAAGAAAGTTACAGGAGTCAGAATTTATCATCACAAACTATAGAAATGGAAATAAGGGTTCATGTGTAATAATTATTAGACCATTTAGAAATGCTTACCTGTTTCCTATACAAAGTTTCAGTGGTGTTCCAGTTAAATTCTTTAAATGACTTTATATAAACATATTTTATCTTAATGGCTCTCTGCAAGGAATTTGCAGAGGCTTAAGAATGTTTTCAGCTATTAATTAACAAATGGAGCAACCAGCCTTTAGAAGTTCATCCATTCTCATTTCTTACATCAGCAAGCATTTATTAAGCACCCCTTGTATGTAAGGCCCCTGTAATCACCTCTGGAGAGAAACAGAAGGATAAATAGAAAGACCCAATCCACTCTCATGGATTTCATAATCTGGTATTAGTAGCTCACACAACATTTCAAGTCTTATGGTTATTATTAGAAACAATAATATCACCTAGAATTTACAAAGTACTTTAAGGCTTTTGATCCCCAAAAGAATCCTGGAAGGTAAATGTTATCATCCCCGTTTTACAGATGAAAAAACTGAGTCAGATAAAGATTAAGTGCTGTGTCAAGAATCATACAAATAAGCTGGATTTGAATTCAGGTCTTCCTGACCCAAGACTCCACACTCTACTAGTTTCCCAGACCTGGTTACCAAGAGTTGTTGTTTCATATCATAATTCTGATAGTAGTTGTATAAGTGTCATTATACCTATTCAACAGAATGAAAGTAGCTAAAAAAAAAAAAAAAAAAAAACAATTTTGAGGGAAAGTAGCTAAAAAACTAATGACCCCAATGACTGGCGTCATTATTATGAACCTGAATTCAAGTCCTGTCTTTGACATACTCTGACAATGTGACTTTGGACAAATCATTTAACCCTTGGGGACTCTGAGCAACCTTTTAAAACTGTAAGTTACAAAGAAAGTACTGGCCAGCAATGACAGAAGGAGTTTATTCTTCCAAGAGTTTCCCATTCCCAAATTACAGTCCAGTCCTATCCTGTTCTACAGATGAATAGACTGAGGGTCATAAAGGTGAAGTGACTTTCATGGGTCATATCGAGTTGGGATTCAACCTAGATCTTCTGGCATGAAGACTATTCTCTACACATCCTTTCTTTCTTAGTATGTTTGCATCAAAATAGAACATATCTGATAAGTTGGAAACCTGGAACCAGAGCAGAGGCAACAGTATATGACTTTCGTGATCATGCTGACAGTTGAGTGTATCTGACTCATGCTTGTAGGCTGACTCATCCTGTAGTAGTAGTAGTAGTAGTAGTAATAGGAATTAGAAGTGGAAGTTTGAATGGAAAGGCATTTGTAGCTTAGAACTCTACCCTTTTGTTATTTTTCCCTCTTTCTTTTCTTCTTTTCTTCCTCTCTTTTTTCAGACCATCTCTTGCTTTGACAGCATCTTGTGGCTAGCCATTCCATTTGTACTGATAATATCAATAATCCCAAACCGGAGAACTCTTTCATTAATACTGTATATGTTAGGGCAGTCCAACTACGTTCCCTTCCTCTTCATTCCTGCTCCAAGAAAAATGTGACTTTCATCATTGTCACTAAGGACAGGTAGAAGAACACTAATAGTAGATATTACAATGACCACCTAAACATTACCTAGACATTACCTCTGTGTGGAATAAATTCTCATAGGGAACTGGATCCTTCTTAAGCAGAGAAACATGTCCTAATCCATATCTGTCCTGCTTATTTTCCTATGTGTTGTTCATCACCATTTAAGCTAATTCATGGGAAGCTAGAAGAGAGGAGAATACAGGGTTTGGAACATTGTAAGAGTGTAGGAAATGTGAGAGTGTGATCTATGAGGGGACAGGACATTGGACATAAAAAGCTCTGCTGTACTCTATAGTCAGGATTTGTCCATAAGGTGGACAATTTTGTAGAATTATGAGCTCATCAATATGAACATTCCTTCCTATGTCATCTGTGTCCTTTTCTGTGTACTTCATGTTATTATCTTTCCAAAAGTCTTCTATAGAGATCTAGAGTTTCATATACATGATGATGGACCATCTCAATGGAGTACATATTGAGAGAAATGATTATTAATAACCAATGATTTGGAGAAATCTAGAATTTCCCCTTCTTATAGTCCTCATTTTAAAGTTCAGTCTCTTGAAAGACATTACTCATAATGAGATTGAATTGACTTTCTTACCAATTTTGCTCATATTCCATACAGATGGGGAAGCCCGTTATTCTCAAGTTAGGGTAGGAATAAATTTTTTGAATAGATTGCCCAAAACTGGGTGTAATCAGAGTTCATTAGAATAGGTCCAGCCCCTCACTGTAATATTCATTCTCTCAATAATTGTTAACCAATTAAAATTGATTGCCACCCTCAGGAACTCTGCCATGTTGTCTTTGGCATTGCCACTGACCTCTTTTATTAAGCTAGCTTTATTAATAAAATTATTAAATTACAGAGAAAGTATGTTTCTCAAACTTTTTAAACATCACAGTATTCAACTGCATATGTATTCTTAACACATTGTTTTGGTTTGTTTCCCTGAGTGTAAAGAGAGACTATTGAGTGAGAATAAAATCTCATTAGGAAATCCTGTGAGCTTGGTGCAATCAGTATAATACAAACCGCAGACAGAAATATCTGGATAATTTTTCCATCTATAGAAAATAACTTTTCAGATAGAATTTACTTGATGATGCTGACATGCATCTTGGTTTGGTTTTAGTTTGATATTGTTCATCAGAAAATCAGAAACTTTAGCTTTTGTTTTGCTATTTCAAACCTAAAGCTTTTTATAATAAAAGTCAATAAATACAGTGGTATATTATATTTTCTATACCGCTCATTCAGATTTATTACTGAAGATGCAGTCAGCTTACTATATTAAATCATCTATGAAAATCTATCTATTCTCTTTACATATTCTCATCAAGGATTCTCTTGGTATTGTCATAAACCACTCTCATGGAGGTTTTATCTTAATAGAAAGTAAGCATATGGATCAATAATGTTGATGTCCTTTTGGCCAACTCTTTTGAGTGGTAATTTTTTTTGTTTGTTTTCTAAATTTAGAATTTTCCCTTTTTGAGGGCAGCTAGATAGGATAATGGATAGAGCATTGGCCTCGGAGTCAGGAGAAATCTGAGTTCAAATCTGGGCTCAGATACCTCTTCCTAACTGTGTGACCTTAGGCAAGTCACTTAACCCCAACTGCCTCACCAAAAAAAAAAAAAAAAAAAGAAAAAAGAAAAAGAAAAAGAAAAAGAAAAAAAAAAGAATATTCCCTTTTTTGAGCCATTTTGAGAGGCAATCTCTGCCTACCCTTGAAAATAAGTATTATCCTTAGCATTGGTCACATTAAGCCACTATTCCTGACTTCACTTTTCACATAATATTTTTTAAATTTTTTCAATAATATTTAATTTTTCCAAATTTATACAAAGATAATTTTTTAATATTTACATTTGCAAAACTTTATGCTTAAATTTTTTTCTCCCTCCTTCTCCACCTCTTCCCTTTTCCCAGGATAGCAAACAATCCATTAGAGGTTAAATATCACATCATATTGTATTTTGAGGAGGCAGAATACAAACACAATTGTTCTACTGTTATAAGAATAAAGTGCTATAGAAATGCTGGTAAACCTGTATCATTTAACATTTATTTGTTATTTTCTATCAAGTTCTATCTGTAAATGCTCTTAAAATAATCTGACTTAATGGAATCTCATGACAAACTTTTTACAAGCCCATTTTACCCTTTATCATTTTTTATTGTTTTTTGAAATGATCACCACTCATTATCTTCCATAATTGTTTTGTGTAACACTGTAAATGAACTTGTACTCTACACCAGTGTTGTCTCTGGCAGCCTATATCTTTCCTCTTATCAAAAAAAAAAAAAAAAGGGAATATTGACTAAAGTAATTTCTGAGTTGTTTTGCCCTCTTAAATATGGTGATTTTGGGGGGTTAAATTTTCTTTAAAATGACAATAGAATCAATGTTTTTATTTTTATTCATTTCACATATTTCAGAGTCAACAGCTTATTTAAATGGGTCAACAGTTAGCTGTTCTAATTGAGTGCAGAATCTTTTCTTCTTTATCCTCTCATCTAAATTGCCTTTAATTTTAACCTTTGCTTAAAATAGTCTACAGTCTGAACTGCATGGAGACATACATATCAAGTAACCAGTCATTTTCTGTTCATTAAAATATAATCAATTTTTAATTTCTATGATATTCAGTCCTTTCCACATCTAGTGCTTTCCAAGGTACTTCCTGACAAAAATATTCATGGCATATAGATAGAAAAATTCCAAGTGATCTATAAGTCTTTAGCCTCTATCATTTCAAAATTTAGAATCACTTCATTCCTCCTTGTGCCGATTCATAGTCACTGACTATTAAGTTCAATGTTGATTTGGTTTAGACTTTAGAGGACCTAATTATGTTCTTGATATGATATCTTTTTTTCTACTTCTTTTTTTTCCAGATCCAAATTCTCTCCTTCTTCTTTTCTCTTCCCCACCTAATGAAAAAGCATGAAAAAATAAAAACCTTTTTGCATCAGCAATTTTCTAAAAATTAAAAAGAAAAAATTATTCCCCAATCTACACTCTGAGTCCATCTGTTCTCTTTCTAGAGGTTGACAGCATGTTACATCATGAATCCTTTGGAATTGTAGTAAATTATTGTGTTGATTAGAGTTATTCAGTCTTTCAAAATTGATTATAATATTCCTGTTACTTTGTAGATTGTTCTGGTTCTGCGCACTTTACTTTGCATTAGTTCATATAGATCTTCCTAGGTTTTTCCGAAGTAATTTCTTTGATACAGTTTCTTAACTTTGTTGTCTTTATTCCAAACAAATGTTTTTGCCTATGTTGCAACTATTTTCATGGTAGTTTCTTTGTCCTGGGTATTTATGAGTACTAAATGGAAATATAAGCAAGTGTCCCATGAAATATCCCTTTTTTCCTTTCAGAATGTGATGAAGCCAACTCTTCCACTTTAATCTTCACCTTTCCAAAGAGATCCTTTGAATTATCTCTTTATGTCTTCTAATTTCGTTTATAGTGAGACTGCCAAAATGCATGTAGTTTAATTCCTCTAGTGTTATTGTACAAGGATCTCACATTTAGAATACCAGGCACTAAATCAATATTTATAGGCAATCTAAGAAACTGTGTGATTCTTAATTTATGATCCACCCCTTTTACCAGCTTACCATCATCAGTTCAGAAGTAGAAGAGGGACACACAGGACTGAGGACTATTTTGTGTTTTCATCTATTTTATGATTTTCCATGATGAAAAAATTCACTTAAATGCCAGTAATTTTCTACTCTCTTATCCCTCTCTCCTTTAGAAATACTTTCTACCTCTTTATCCTTACCTCTTCCATCCATATACCATTGTGTTCTAGATAATCTCTGTTCTATCATTAACAAATTGTCCATTATCCAAGACTTCTTCCTCTCACACTTTTCATCTTCTTGTGGTACCAGAAACTTGGGCTTTTCCAGAAGATATTGTATGTCTAGCTAACCTCCTCACTATTGTTATTTTTTTCTCATATCTCTAATATATTGAAACAGGAGGAAGAATAGGCATAGTATTTTTAAATAATTATTTCCTTTCAGAAATTAACAAATCATGTATATATATATATATATGCACATGTATATATGCACATATACATATTTTAGAACAGATAAAGAGAATTGTACATGAAACTATTGATCTCTATGTATAACTTGCTTCTCTTTGAATATATGTGACAAGATCAATCTGTAGTTTCAAAGCTGTCAGTAGATATATTATTTTACTCCTTGCTGGCACTTCTTTCTCTGGTTATATTATTTAGATCCTTTCTCTGGTTATATTATGTAGAAACCTCTCTTCTTTTGAGAGATACCATTTTTTTTTTACTGCTTTATTCAGATTATGTCATTTTTTGGTCTCCAAATCATTCCATCTTTTTTTAAAGAGTTCAGTATCAGTTTCATCAGTTATTTCATCAGTTTCCCCAGATTCCATTAGTAGAATTCCACCACAGCTACCCATGGGGATCACAAAGAATGTGATGGAACCAGCTCATACTAGCTCTTAAAAGTCAATTATTAGATTTTTTTTTACTATGTTCATTTGCATCTGGAAAATCAACAAATGTTACAAACCAAGTCTCAAGTTATTGGTTCACTGACTATCTAGACATAATAAAGCAATGGAGAAAATGCTAATAATGGTGATTAAGCTTAAAATTTGATAATGGTAATTAAGCTTAAAATTATGTCGCATACTTTTTTTCAGAGAACAAGTTATTGGACCGGGGTGAACATCCCTGATCATAAACTAATTTTCACTATTACAGTTATGCTGCCTTTTTGAGCTTTTAATTCTGAAATTCCTCTCTGATCATAACCTTCTATCCTTCCATGTTCTTGACCCCATCCCTGCTAAACTTATGCTTCATCTTAACCATAGACATTCATAGAATAAGTCTAATCTTCTTTGCTCACGCAGTTTATCATTCATTGCTACTTTGACTTTATTCTCCTGTCATAATCTTGACCCTGTATGTGTGTGTATATATATATATATATATGTATATATATATATATATACGTGTATATATATATATATATATATATATATATATATAAAATCTTCTTTTCCTTTAAAAAAATCTCTTTGGGATACAGAACTAATAGTGGTATTGCTGGATCAAAGAGTATGAAAAGTTCAATAGCCTTTTGGGCATAGTTAGATGTCTACAATAGTTAGATCAGTTCACAACTCTACCAACAATGCATTAGTATGCCAATTTTCCCATATCTAAAATATTTATTATTTTCTTTTTCTGTCACATTAGCCAGTCTTATAGATGTGGGGTGCTACCTCAGAGAGCTGTTTTAATTATATCTAATTAATAGTGATTTAGAGCATTTTTCCATATGACTATAGGCATTTTTTCATTTCTTCATCTAAAAACTGCCTGATATATCCTTTGACCATTTATCAACTAGGAAATGAGTTATATTACTCTTACTTTCAGTTCTATAGAATGCAGTTTAATGAGCAGGAATCTTATGAGTTTTAAGGGCAGGTATATTTGCCAGTTGTGCTGACATAAAAGCTGAAGTCTTTGTTCTGCTTTTAAATGGCAGTTGGATGTTCTGAATGAGTATGATGTGTTTGTTATCACACACGGCACAGATTTGTCAGCAACATGGTTAGTACCACATACTTAGGCTATGATCATTTGTCGTGGGTTGGCAAGTGAGAATGGTAAAATAGGATCACATCATTAGGTATCAATGAAGGCTGCTTTGTTTATCTACTGATTCCTCTATTTTCACCAGTATCTTTCCTACAATTCCTGATACTCTTCCTCTAAAACAGAAGATCTTAAATTATTTTTTTCCCTTTTTGCAAATTGGTGATGTCTATGGAGTCCTCAGAGAATTATGCTTTTAATTGGGTAAAATAAATTGCTAAGGAAATATATTGAAATAAAATTGTCAAAAAAATTTTTTAAAGAATAAACTAATGAATCCCAGGTTTAAGATTTCAGCTATAGGTGACTCCCCACCTTGAGGTCACTATTTATTCCATGATGAGAATGTCAGCTAAGTAAAGGTAGGACATACAAGAATGTGAAAGGTGCCAGAATCCTTAGTGGTTTACCATAAAACCCTCAGGATTTTTGCAGTTTTACTCCAATGGCCTGGCACTAAGTAATGATAGATTTGTGATAGAAATACAGATTGACATAAGTATTCCTCCAAAAAGCATCATGTTGTACAGAACAAGCAGTAAAAAAAAAAAAAAAACACAGACCATGCTCAAAATCTTTATCAGTTGTTAGGATTATTACAAGGTGCTAAATTGGTTATTTGGACTTAACAATTCTTTGGTTCAGAGTTCACACCTTTAAAGGAGTTCACAACTTTAAAGGAGTTTACACCTTTAAAGAGGTTTACACCACAAATCCATTCTCTGGAGGATATAAGGAGCCAACATTGAGTGGGGAGGTCAGTCTGGATTGGGTCAAGGAGAAGACTTGCCAGGAGAACTTCAGGGAAGCTTGAGGAGATTCAGAGCCAGGATTCAGTGGATTTGTGAGTCCAGCAGATTCACAAGTCTAAAGGAAAAGCCTGCTCATGGACTTCCAGGAGATTCACAACTAGGATTGATTTCTGGGAAACCCACAATCCCACATTCTTAGAGGCAGAGTCTGATTTGTTCCCATGTCTGGAGGCTTTGGATTCAGAGGGATAAAGAAACCTCCTTCCAGAGAACGATTGTATTCTAGAGAAACAGAACACTATATTTTGGCACCCAACGTGGTGTTCTAGAAGGGGATAATAAATAAAGACCGCTGCGACTGCGGGGGGAAGGTTTTTGGGGCTATCTCTTTATACGGAGTCTCCTCCTTCCCGTGTCCGGGAGCTGAAAAGAGCAGACCATCATGGGAGGTGGAGATCTGAATCTGAAGAAGAGCTGGCACCCACAGACTCTCCGAAATATGGAGAAAGTGTGGAAGGCAGAGCAGAAACATGAGGCAGAGCGGAAAAAGATTGAGGAGCTGCAGAGAGAGCTTCGGGAAGAGAGGGCACGGGAGGAGATGCAGCGCTATGCAGAGGATGTGGGAGCTGTCAAAAAAAAAAAAAAAAGAAGAAAAACTAGACTGGATGTACCAGAGTCCTGGTGGCATGGTGAACCCTGATGAGTACCTGATGGGACGTCCCATTGACAAGTATGTTTTTGAGAAGATGGAAGAAAAAGAAGCAGGCTGTTCATCTGAGACAGGACTTCTTCCAGGCTCTATCTTTGCCCCCTCTGGTGCCAATTCTCCACTTGACATGGCCAGCAAAATACGGGAGGACCCACTTTTTATCATTTGAAAGAAGGAAGAAGAGAAAAAGAGAGAAGTCTTGAATAATCCAGTGAAAATGAAGAAAATTAAATAATTGTTGCAAAGGACCATGGAAAAGAAGGAGAAGAAGAAGAAGAAGAAGGAAAAGAAAAAAAAAAAACATAAGAAGCACAAGCATCGAAGTTCCAGCAGTGATTGCTCTAGCAGTGAGGAAGAGCGGAGCCATGAAAGGTCTCAAAAGAAGATGGCAAGTACTCCTCCTGCTTTACCCAAAATTCCAGCTTATGGCTTACAGATTAAAGACACTGACCATGATCAGAGACTACCAGGACCTCTGGCTGTTGAAGTTGGGGGAGCACACTGGGTCAAGAATTATTCTAGATCATGAAGCCCCTCCCATTCGCCTTTAAAACACCCCAGGAGGAAAGGTATGTGGGATGCTAAGACTCACAGGAGGTCACGGTCCCCTAAACATAGTAGCAGCACAATTCCAAAGTAAACAGGAAAGAAAGAGGCCGAACTAAGAACCGTTCCCCAAAAAAGGAAGGGTATCAAAAGCGACATGCTTCAGGTTATACCAGAAAACTCTCAGCAGAGGAACTAGAGCGAAAACGGCAAGAAATGATGGAGAATGTCAAGTGGTGGGAGGAAGAGAGGCTGAACATCCTTGAAGGCATGAAAAGGAAGATGAAAGAGAACGAAAATTGGAGAAATTGGACTCTCGGGATGGGAAATTCATCCACCAGTTGAAGTTAGAAAATACGTCCACCTCCTCCTTAGAGGATAGAGTCAAGCGCAACATCTATTCCCTGCAGAGAAGAACTTCAGCTGCTTTGGAAAAGAACTTCATGAAGAGATGAAGCTCACAATCAGTGACATACATTACAAAAAGGTACCTAATAAAAATGGTAGCAGTTTTATACATGTTAAATGGCTAAGAAATACATAAATACTAATCTCAAGCTTGTGGTTCAGCATGACATCTTCCCCAATCACTCTCCTTTTTCTTCCTAAATAAATTGAACATACTGCAACTTTGGACCTTCAAGACCACAGAAAATATAGAGATGAAGAGTGGTATAGTACAAGGCTTCTTAAATGTTTTTCATTCATAACCCATTTTTATCTGAGAAATTTTTATACCAGGTATGTAAGTATATAAAATAAGTATACAAATTAAATATTTACTGATAATAAATCATAAAAATATTTATTTTAAAACAAATATTTGGTTTGCATATAATTTATGTTTATGTTTAAGTTTGCCTCTTCAAAATTACTTCCACAAGAAACAGTGAAGAATGCAGAATTGTATCAATTCACATTAATTCACAAACTGCAATCTTTTTGACACCCACTTCCACAAGCAAAGTTAAGATTTTTATCAAGGTAAATGCCATATTTATTATATTGAATAACTCAATGTGAGGGTCATGAAAAATTTGATATTAATATAAAGTATTTAATATGCCAACAAGATTTAAATTTGTATGTAAAATAAACAAGCAATCAATTGCATTAATAGGCAAATTTGCTTTTGTCTTTAATAAATTTGCCCATTAATGCAATTGCTTGCTTGTTGGCAAACTTGAAATTTGCACAATGCTCAGAAACATTCCCTAATATATCAATTGCACTGAAACAAGTTCACATTTCTGAAATAAAAGTTATAGAAGTACTAACAGTGCAACTTTTTTTTTTGAGATAATTGGGGTTAAATGACTTGCCCAGGGTCACACAGCTAGGAAGTGTTAAGTGTCTGAGGCCACATTTGAACTCAGGTCCTCCTGACTTCAGGGCTGATGTTCTATCCATTGCACCACCTAGCTGCTCCTCAGTACTACCTTTTGTAGTTATTTAATAGTGTGGTGGTAAGTCATTTATTATGACTGAACTATCTTATTCCATGGCCTAAATTACCACTACCCTTAGTGCTCCAACTGTTTTTGTTCTTGTTTTAAAGCAAGATGTCTCATAAGTGAGAACATAGTAAAAGAGCCTGCTTTGAGCCATAGGACATAAGTTTGAGTCTTGGCTTCCATACTTTCCTTGAACATAAAAGACTACTGGATTGTGGGGACAAAAAACCTGAGTTCAAATTCAGCTCTGCCATTTAGCTGTTACATAAATTTGGAAAAATCACTTCCTCTACCTGAGCTATTTTTCTTCCTCTGCAAAATGAGGATGCTGGACCAGATGATTTTTTGGATCCTTTCCAGCTTTCCCATTTTATGATTATAACTCCGAATTTCATTTATTTAGATAAAATAAAAATGGAAATAATGATAGCTTCATTGTCTGAGTTGCAAAGTAGTTGTAAGTAAAGTCTTTTGTAAGTTGTAAAGCATTAAAAATGTGAATTATTCCAATCTGGCTCTAGGCAACCTTTTCAGACTTATTATATATTACTTCCCTTCATGCAGTCTGTTTGAAGATCTCAAGTGAAAGCAGAACTCCCAACCCTTTGGGGCAGTACATTCCATTGTTGGACAATTCTAATTGTAAGGGACATCCTCCTTATGCAGAGTTGAAATGTCTCTCTGAAAGTTTTTTTCTAATGCTTCTCTGGCTAAGCAGAACTAGTTTAATCTCCCTTCCATATGACAGCCTTTCAGATATTTAAAGACATCAGACATATCGCCTTCCCTTCTCTTGTCTTCTGTCTAAACTTTCCCAGATCTTCTATGCAATGGTTTTGAATCTGCTTTCCATTCCAATTGTCTTCCACTGAATCCTCTCCTTTTAGTGAACAAATAAAATTCTTTCCAAATGGCCACTAAAATACTCTAGATAATGTCTAACAAGTACAAAGGATAGCAGGTTTATTGCCTCTCTTTTTATGGACATTGGATTTACATTAAGAGGCAGTATGGTATGAGGGGGAGAGAAGAAGGGAGAAAAATGAGAGAGAGACTGAGAGAGACAGAGAGAGAGACAGAGAGACAGAGACAGAGAGAGACAGAGACAGAGAGAGAGAGAGAGAGAGAGAGAGAGAGAGAGAGAGAGAGAGAGAGAGAGAGAGAGAGAGAGAGAGAGAGAGAGAGAAGGAGAAGAGGGAAGGAGAAGAGAGAAGAGAGAAAGGAGGAGAGAGAGGGGAAAATGAATATGATTGAATTTGCTGTCTTTTAGAGAAGACAGGAGGGGAAGTGGTTCAACACATATACAGAGGGATTAGCCTTGGGGAAAAGAAGGATCATCTCTATGTCATAGACCAGGGGAAATAGAGTTAGTTTTGAGATGGAAGGAAAAGGTAAAAGAGGGGCTGACTTTGAATGTCCTAAATTTTCTCAGTAAAACAAGAGGCAAACTCCTCTGCTGAAAAAGAAAGTGGGGAGGGGAAAAAGTGAGAGTCTGGAGGGAATAGAATTGATGAGATTAGTGGCAGTACTGGGAGTTGTGGGAACCTCTTCTGATCCATGCACAGGTTCAACTCGAAAGAATTCATGAATCCAAAGTTTGAGGTGGCAAAAAGAAAGTTTATTGTTAGATGACAAGTCAGCTTTTGCTAGGAATTCAAGGAGAGTTTCTCCCCCCTCCAAAGTCAGGACAGTTTCAGGGTTCCCCCTGTCAGAATAGCTTCTATTAGGAGTGAGATTGGGAATCTATTAGGGAAGAATAAAAGGACTGCCTTGCTCAAGAAGAGTGTAGCTGCAACTGGAGAACATGAATTTTCTTCATTTATAAAGAAATCAGTGAATGATATGAGAGGGATTCCAATAATCTGAAGTTTGTTTGCAGGAAAGTGATTAGGATGGGGGAAGGATTCAGGTGAAGAAGAACTTGGGGATGTTTAAGTCAAGAAATAACAAGGTTTAGTAACCATCTTCAAGTTTCAGTGAGTGAGAGTGAGAAAGATCAGGCTTCCTCTTCAGATCGGCCCTGCAAGAGAGAACTAGAATCATTGGGTAGCAGTTACAGAAAATCAGATTTCACCTCATTATCAAAACTTTCCTAATAATTTCTATTGTTGTTCAGTTCAATTGTGTCCAAATAATGAAGGTGTGGTCTGGGGCAGGGATGGGTCTGTGGTCCAAAGCTTTTGGGCCGGTTTGGGTACTCAAGGCTGTGATAAAAAAGGCTTTTATTGGTTAGAAAGACACCAAGACAGCTCTTTTGGTGGACAATATCACCCTCAAGAGAGAAGTGATTTTGCAAAGAAACATTTTCTGAAGGTCTACTTTATACAGAAATAGAACAATAGAACAGAATAGGCAAGACCACTTATGTTTGTATTTGGAAAGGCACATTCTTTTTTTTTTTTTTTTCCCTGAGGCTGGGGTTAAGTGACTTGCCCAGGGTCATACAGCTGGGAAGTGTTAAGTGTCTGAAATCAGATTTGAACTCGGGTCCTCCTGAATTCAAGGCTGGTGCTCTGGAAGTTTTTTCCAGAGAATATAAGTCCATTTAAGTTTGTATAACGTTTTGCTGGCGATTTTACATAACTTTACGGGGCTGTCTGGTTTCGCTCTCATCACAACTTTTTGTGATTCCATTGGTGTAGGGTTTCTTGGCAAAGGTAATGGTTTGGTTTGCCATTTATAGAGGACAAAATGGAGAGTTAAAATGACTTGCCCAGGATCACACAGCTAGTGAGTGTCTGACATCAGATTTGAATGCAGGCCTTCCTGATTCCAACACTCCCAACCCCAACACTCTAATTAGAGCTGTCTAAAATAACTCAAGAGGTATAGCGACCATGGGAGACTTTTGGTTCCTTATGTAAAAAACAGGCTGTTACTCCACCACCTTAGCTTCCATGTTGTTCTCATCTAATATAGTAATCTTCTTCCTGACCTGGCCATTGGCTTTGCTCAGGTGTGTTTGGTGTTACTACTTCCCTAGTAAATAAGATGAACAGCACACCTAGAATGGCCTGGTACAAAGCCTTGCATCGATAGCAGAGAGGGCACTTAATGTTACTGTATTCCATCAGGAGGTTTCCACTTTTGACGACCTTGTTATCAGATTGTCATTTCCAGCCAGCAGAGGAAGCCCAGTGCTTCTCATTAAAAGTGTTGCATAATGCCAATGTCTTCTGTTTTAAATGCTCCTAATTGGCTAAGAGGGATTAAAATGCTTTGTAAAGCATCTTCTTTTCCCGGCTGGATATTGCCCTCAGGTTATTGGCTTATAGGCAAATCCACCTTTGTCTTAAATACTGGCTCATATTCCTGCTTCATTCCCATTTAAAGCCATCTTAGAAGGGAGCTTTATGGAAATGTTGCTTTCCAAGGTTGTTGTGAAGGTGAGCTGTCTGAGCTCTTTGGAGGAGCGGGTGGTGTAAATGCAAAAACTCCTAGTATAAAAATAGATAAGCAATCCCTCACAATCCTTGTCAGACTGAACTCCCTGGCACTGATGCTCTTGTTTTGGCTCTCAGGAAGAATGCCCCAAATCACTTTCTAAGTCAAAATCTAACCCCCCAAGCCTGTGTGATCACAGTCAGATTTGGATACCCAGGCTGCAGAGTTATCCCTTCCCCATCATCTCCCACCTTTTACATAACCAGAGACCTCCAGATGGAGTGCACATCCCTCTCTGCTATTGTGCTGAATGCCCAGGAGGTAATGAGCTGCCCAAACATTCTCCTGATCCATTCTGAAGCGGGATCAAGGTCTCATTTAAAGAGCAGGGAATCTAGGCAATGTCTTAGTACTAACTCTCAGCTCCCATCTGTTCCAGTATTTGCCTCCTTTTTACCCTTGCCTGCTTCTCACTTTCTCCAGCAGGTTATCTATTAATTCAGTGAGTTAGAGCCCAAGGCCTAAAGACCCAAGGTCATGGGTTTGAGCCTCAAGTAGACTCATCATTTTTGTTTTAGGTTCCCATTAGCCATCTCATCCATCATTTACTTGATTGGGGGTGGGGAGATGTGTTGAGAAATGAAAAGTACAATAAATTAATCGTTTTCACTAAACTGTCATCCATGATTCCCACTCTTCTGACATAAAAATGCAGTGGGTAGTTGATCTTTGACTTTATCCTGCCCCAGACACATAAATAAGGTGGCCCCAGTTAGGTGGGGCTGAGCCTCTGGTCTGGGATTTTGTTTTTCCTAAAACTCTTGGATAATGCCTGCTGTGTCATACCTTTCCTGGAACATTTCCATGTTCTCATCATTTTTCAAAAAACAGTCAGGCATATCCTGATAAATCAGTTTTTGGTCATAAAGAAGGTAGAAGGGATAAAGTGTAGAATATAGAAGATGTACGAAGAAGTTACAGTATAAATATAATCCCAAAGCTCCTCTATAGCTTTAAAATTCCATGAGTTTTTTTTTTCTTTGTCCACTTTTCCATTAAAAAAATCTTTGTAATATATTCTGTGGGGGGTAGAGAAAAAGAAACATAAGGGGAAATTCAATCAATAAGAATGTAAAATTTATTTTAAAAATAACAAAGTTTCTATAAGTCTACAAAGCTATGAACTGTGGACAACACAAACCCTGGGTCCATAAGATCTGAACTTGGAATCTCCCCTACTAACGAATCTGGTTATATTTCATGCTGACTATGACTTTGGATAGGATAAAAAAAAATTACATGTTTACACTAATCTTTACTGAAATTTCTCATTTCATTCATTTATCTGAAACATATTCTGTGAAGGAGTTCATGAGCTTCGTCAGCCTGCAAAGAGGTCCATGACACAAAAAAATTTAAGAGCCCTCATCTTCTCTTCATTCAGGCCCCCAGAAGGGAAGTGAAGGTCATAGGGAGTGAGTATTGGAACCCAGGTTCCCAGACTCCCATCCCAGACCATGGTGTCTTAAGGATGACATTCAGTATCCTCAGGGAAAATATTTCACATAAAATAGAGGATATCTCCCTCCTGTTGCAAATGCAAATTAGGATTGTAGCTTTGGCCAGGACCAATTGGGGTAGAGAGCTCGTGCCTGGGAGAGCCAGTGACACAGCACAGCAAGCTGTCATGACTCAGGCTTTCTAGATGGCAAACAAGATTCTTCTGGGCAGCCCCTCCACTGGCAGGGGTCACAAGGCTAGCCATTAAATATGGTGATTTGCAGTAATTGAATCATGCCTCCCCTCATTTCAAATCAGGCACTCAAGTGGCTCGTTGGCAGAAATAATGTGAAATTGTCTCCTAAAAAAGGTTCTTTGGAAGAGAGATGTGATTTTTCTGTCATTGCCTGATGGACTTCAAGGTGAATGAAGTTAATCAGGCAGGAGGAGGGAATGATGGGGAGGGGGGGAACACACATGTTGTCTTTTTGTGGACTGAATGCTCATCACTGTTCTACAAGCCATAAACATAAGGAGGTCTAGATAACAATGTAGTTTGAATTCACGACCGTGGATCCCTCCTCCTCCTCAGGGGTGCAGTTCTTCTTATAAGCAGCCTGTTTGGATCTGTGGTGTCAGGTCTGACAGGAGAAATCCATCTCCACGGAGCCTGGGTATCTGTACCCTGAGTAATATATGCACTGTATTCTTTAATTATGGATTTAGCTGAAGATTAAAAGGAGAGAGATTTAAAGCATTTTATTGCCCTTTTATAACTCTCAGCATAATTCATTTAATACCCCTTAATTTGTTCTTGTACACATAGAGGGGCAGGTGTGTTTATAGTGCAAAAATATGCATGTGAGCCTGGAGACAAAGAACATTCCTCAATATGCTACAGATTTGGGAATATTGTTGGGGGAAAGGAGGGGAATAGGAGGGAATCACACACAAATGAATAAGACCATCTCTCTTAGGGAAAAGTTGAAATAAAATGTGACAGATGACAGACCTCTGCTTACAGGAGGGGCCAAAAACCCAGTCTGTAAGCTCCAGGTTCACAGTTCCACTTAATCAAACTTATTAGAAGGTTGTCTGTAACTGGGCGGTTTTGTCAAACTGAAACCATTGCTATTTGTCTTATATAGTTAGGCATTGATGCTGGCTTAACTGAACCCCAACCTTAGATTGTCTCAGGTCAGGCTGATTGGCAAAAGCATAATTTCCATTGAGATCTATTCTGTTCTCTCCTTCTGCCTTCTCTCTTCCCCCTGCTGATTCTGGGCCCCTTCCTACTCCCCCTCTCCTCATGTCTCTCTCCATGAGTATGTCTCTGTCTCTGTGTGTCTCACTGTCACTGTCACTCTTTGTCACATCCCCTCTGCCTCTCTTTCATGGATCCCCTTAGGTTAAGTCACAGCTCTCATAATCATGTCATCTGGCTCCCTGGGATGTTTTTAAAGCTTCTTTGAGGATTCCGAGTTGCAGGGACCCAGCCAGATTGGAGCCAGGACCTCTGGGCAGCCAGGGTCATACCATTGTCTGTCTATTTTAGTATCGCCATTACAGCCCATGTGTGAAGGGACTAGTGAAAACAATGAAGGGAAATAGAACTAGATATTAATATTCCTCCCCCCTCCAAATACCTGCTAGGTTACAAGCACTCTCCTGGACTCCTTGGCAATCAATAGCCTCCATTGGTTTTTGTGAAGAGAAGATTTAAGAAGGGCCTGATAGCAATCAGCAGGTATCTGAAGGGCTGTCACATGGGAAAACCCTCAGATATGGGTTTTTTTGGCTCCAGAGAACACTATGAGGACCACTTAGGAGAGAAAGGAGTTCCAGCAAAGAAGATTTTAGTTGCCATATGCTTTATACCTTAGTTGTGCTGTTATTTCACCGGTGCAGTTGTTCTTTGTGCTAAAAAGATTGCATTCCTTTGCTTTTCTTTCTATGTGATTCTTGTCCAGATCTCTCTGTAAATTCTCTATAGAATATCCACATATTTCAAAGGAATCTTTCTTCTGAATCTTTGTTTTCTGCCCTCCCTCCCCTCAAACAGATTTTTTAAAAAAATTTTTTTATAAAAGTCTCTCTTCCTTTTCCACAAATCACATAGATTATGTTCAAGATGCTTGATGCAGATCCAAGTACAGTCTGTTCTAGAGAACTGAGCAGAGTTGATGTGAGGCTTAACCCCATAACCTTGACCTCATTGGGCTCATGCTGCAGCCTGCTGGAAAAAAGAGAGAAAGAAACAAAGATATGTGAAATCAAGTCCTTGGAGAGACAAGAGACATCATCATTTCCACGGGGCCATCTTCCCTCTCCAAACATGAATAGTACCGACTTTTAATCAGTCAACCAGGAATTTATTAAGTACTGTGTTCCAGGCTCTGTGCTAAGAATTGGCAATGCAAAGAAAAGCAAAAATGGTGTCTGACCTTAAAAATCTCCCCTCCTAATGGGAAAGATTATATGTTAAAAATTGTACATAAATGATATAACATGTAAATGGAAGGTAATCTCAGTGAGAAGGGACCACTAGTGAGAAGGGAAAAGGCATGCTTCTGGTACTGTGGTCATCATCATCACCAGCATCATCAACACAACTAACATTTATGTAGTACCTACTAAGTGCCACGCACTGGGCCAAGCATTTTACAAATATTATTTTATTTGCTCCTCACAATAATCCCAGGAGGTAAGTGTTGTTACTATCTCATTTTATAATTGAGGAAATGTATATGATGTTAAGTGATTTGTCCCAAGTCATACAGATAGTGTCTGAAGTGGGATTTGAATACAATTCTTCCTGGGTACAGACCTAGGACTCCAACCACTGTGCCACTTAGGCTGGGGTTGAAGCTCTATATTAGTACTCTGCATCTCATTTTTCTTCCACTGGCGACTCTTCTTCACTGTTTTTCTGTTACCCCTTTTTCTTGGCAGGAGTGCTGGCTCCTTCTTGATCTGGTTCTTTTAATAGGTACATCTGAAACCTAAAAAGTTTTGCTCCCCAGTTAGTGCAATCCAAAGGCCTTTTCTCATTCTTGATCTTTTGGCAGCCTTTGACACTGCCAAGCACCTTCTCCTTGATACTCTCCTCTCTTTTAGGTTTTCTGGCCACTACTTTCCCCTGAACTTTCTCCTGCCGTCTGCCTGTTCCTTCTCAGTCTCATTAGCTGGATCTTTATCCAGGTCATATCTCCAACTGAAGGTGTCACATAGAGCCCTCTTCTCTTTTCCTTCTACAATGCTTCACTACAATGCTTCACCTGGTGATTTCATCAATTGCCACGAATTTAGTTATCATCTCTATGCTGATGATTCTCAAATCTTCCTATCCAGACCTAACCTGCTGACTTCCATCCTCACATCTCCAACTGGATGGCCAATAGATAGATATCTTAAACTTTTTTTTCCCCTGAGGCTGGGGTTAAGTGACTTGCCCAGGGTCACACAGCTAGGAAGTGTTAAGTGTCTGAGACCAGATTTGAACTCGGGTCCTCCTGAATTCAAGGCTGGTGCTCTATCCACTGAGCCACCCAGCTGCCCCCCATATCTTAAACTTAACATGTCCAAAGCAGAACTCATTCTCTTTCCCCCTAAGCACCCTTTCCTTAGAAAGTCAGTACCATTTTCCTGATCTCTCATGCTCTAATCTAGGAGTCATCCCCTCTCACTCTGTTGATTTCAACTTTGTAACATCTCTCAATAATCCCCTTTCTTTCCTCCAATGCCATCACCATGCTTGTGCAGGTGTTCATCACCTCATGCTAGGACTATGTAGGAACCTGCTGGTTGATCTGACTGCCTCAGAGTCTACCCCCTCCAGTTCATCCTCCATTAGGCAGCCAAAGTAATCTTCCTAAAATATAGATCTGATTATGTCACCCCCCCTCTAACCAGTAAACTCCACAGCATCCCTTTCACCTCCATAATCAAGGATAAAACCTTTTTTGGTGTTCAAAGCACCTCCTAAACTAGTGCCCCTGCTATGCCCTTTCCACTCTTCTTACACCTTACTCTCTGATAAAAAGTCTTTGGTCCAATGACACTGGCACCCACTGTTCCCTGAACAAAACATTACACTTCTCACCTTCAGGCATATTCTCTGGCTGTCCCCATATCTGGAATGCTCTCCCTCCCCTTCTCCATTTCCAGTCTTCATTATTTCCCAGTCCCTCTTAATTCTGGTACCTTCCCAATCAACTATTTCCTATATGAGGTTTTTCCTCTTCCTCAGTCTATTGTAAACTCCTTGAGGGAAAGGGACTATCTTTAATCTTTTTTGTATCCCCAGAATTTAACACTTAGATTCATACATAGTAGATACTGAATAAATGCTAGTTGACTTATATATTCATTTGTTTTCTCTTCAGTGCATCTTAAACAACCTTTTTTTCTCTACTTTCTCTTTAAGTTAATTCTAGGCTATCTTTTTTTTTTTTCTTCTGCTTCAGTGATATCTTTATTTTGCTGGCTTAAAGCCAGGAGTCTCCCAGGTTTCCTCTTAGCTAGGTTTGTCTTCAGGGATGGTTTTATGGCTGTTTGCCAAAGCTCTGTGAAACCTAGTGTTTAAGGTGCTCTCATCTCTGCAAGGGCTTCTTAAGGAAAGGATTCCTCTAATTTCCCTATACCTGCAGATTCCTCCCTCTACTCCACAGATACCATAAAATATGCTGTGAGCCTGAGACTTCCCTGACTTCTGAAGTAGATAAGACCCCATCTACACTGGAGTCATCATTCTCTTTATCAAAGCCATCCCTATCACACAGGGATTGTTGAATCTATCCTTCTAATCTCTACCTCCTAAACTGGAAAGTGACTGGAAGAAAGCCTGGAATGGGAAGAGAGTTGGGTATAGGAGAAAAAAATTAGCTTAGACTGATACACACTTGCCACATGTGCATAAAAAGACCTCAACTACTCATAGATCATATTTACTTTGATTTATTATGATGATTTATTATGATATTAGTATGATTTATTAAAATGTGGTATTCCATCTAATGATAGAGATCACAACCTTCTCTCATCTTGTAGTTCTTGTCTATGGTTTGCTATAAACTCTTCACAGAGGATCTACACTGTTAGGGGGCATTTCCAGATCTTAATATAGTGGTAAAGGGGTACCATGTGGAATTCAAGTTAGCTGTCCCTCATTATTGCTTTAACATCATCTTTATAGAATTTGAAGTTTAGAGTTAAAAAGTGCTTCGAATAGATTATTTTATAGGAATATTTTAACAACTTTCAGGGTGGGCACTCCATTTGACAAAGAAGGAAACTAAGTCTCAGAGAAATATGCAACTTTCCCAGGCCTCACTTATAATTGAAAATCTGTATGATTTTAATATCAGTCTATCATGCTCTATCTCATCTCCCTTTCATAGGCAAATATCTGGAAAAAGCTGTCCATGTTTGTTTACTTCTCTTCCTCTGAACTGACTTTCCACTTTCCACTTCATCACTCAACTGAAACTGCCCTCTCCAAAGTTACCAGTGGTCTCTTAATTGCCATATCTAGTCACCTTTTCTTGCTGCTCATCTCTCATGACTTTTCTGCAGTATTTGACTTTACATGTAGACTGCCCTCTCCTCCTGGGTGATCTCATCTTTGGATTTTGAAGAACATTCTTGTTGCTCCTCAGTCTTTTTCATTGGATTATGATCCATATCCTGTTCCCTAACTGTTTTGGACTTTGTCTTGATCCCTTTACTCTTCTCTTTTCTCAGTAACTTTTCATGATTCCCTCATTATCTCTCATAGATTCAGTGATCATCTCTGTACAAATACACTCAAATCAATCTGGGTCTCTTCTTGAACTCTTGTTCAGAATCACCAACTTTCTTTTGGATATTTCAAATTAGATATCTCATGGGTATCTTAAACTAAACACATTCAAAGTATAATTAATCCCCCCCATAACCTATGCCTCTTTTTATGTCCTACTTTCTGTCTTGGATAGCACTAGCCTTCCAGTGGCCCAGATTATCAACATCAGAATCATCATTGACCTTTCACACTCCTTCACAGATCACATGCCAATAAGTTGTTGATTCATATTGATCCCTCCCAACATTTCTTACATGTGTCCAGTTTTTTCTACTCATATCCACTGTTCTAGTTCAGGCTCTAATCATCTTTCACCTATTATACAACCTCAGGTGTGATTATGTGGCTTCTGCTTAGATTGTAATTAATGTTTCCATACTTCTTAGACATTTTTCCTATTTACTCACTCTGGGGTCCTGCCAAATAGTCCTTCTGGTTTGATAATCTTCCTTACACATAAGACTACTACTTTTCTCCATGCCTCTATATCATCTGTTCCCCCGTGCCTAGAATGTAATCAATCCTTCCTCACTTCTGCCTCTATCTTTATCTTCTTTCAAAACTCAAGTGCCATTTTCTGTATGAAGCCTACCATGATTATCACCATTCCATTCCCCCAATTCCCTTCTAGCTGCTAGTGCCTCCTGTTAGGATTACAAGGTGATAACTCAGGTTGTCTAAAAATTCTCTAGCTCAGAATTCACACCTTTAGTTCAAACCTTTAAAAGGAGTTTACACCTTTAGACTTCTGAAAAGGAGTTTACATATTTAAAGGAGTTTACACCTTTAAAAGGAGCAAGTTCATTGGTTGAAGTATTTCCCACAAGCCCCTGAGTTCTCACAAGCCCATTCTCTTCAAGGATAAAAGAAGGCAACATTGAGACTGAAGAACAGTCTAGACTGGGACATTGAGTTGGGACGGCAGTCTGGAAGAGACAGTCTGGATTGGGGAAGGACAAGAGCTGGAGGACATTCAGAGCCAGGATTCAGGAAGAAGAGGATTCGAGATTCTACCTTCACTCTGGCTGGAGGCTCCTGAAGCCTCCCGAGAAACTTGCTCACAGAGAAAAGATTATAATACAGAAAAGAAACCTCCTCCCAGAGAAGGATTACAACCGAGAGACAACAGGACTTTACATTTTGGCGCCCAACGTGGGTCAAGGACTTATTCTGAGCCCTTCAGAGGAGCTAGGCCGGACTTTACAGCCTCCCTTCTGCAAATTACTTAGTATTTATGTATTTTGTACATATTTGTATAAGTGATTCTGATCCCCATTGCCTGAAGGCCAAATATATTACTTTCTCTTTTTTTTCCTCCTCTCCCAGGATTCCCCAGAGGGAATCTTTCAGCTCTTCTACTGTTTGTGTTTCCCCAATTTAGAGATCCAAGTACCCCAGTTCCATTCAACTGCTTAACAGTTAGATTAATTTAAAAACATAACAAGATATTGTTTTATAAGAAATGATAAACAGAAAACTCTGGAAAGACTTACATGAATTGATTGATTCCCAGTGAAGTGAGCAGAACATTATACATAATAACATCAAGATTATGTAATGATCAACTGTGATGGACTTGGCTCTTTTCAACGATGAGGCAATTCAAAGAAATTCCAATAGACTTGTGATGGAAAGTGCCATCCATGGAGAGAGAACTGTGGAGACTGGATGTGAATTAAACATAGTATTTTACCTTTTTGTTGTTCTTGTTTGCTTGCTTGGTTTTTTTCTTTTCTCATGTTTTTCCCTTTTGATTTTTTTTTTTTGTTCAGCATGGTGAATATGGAAATATGTTTAGAACAAATGCAACACATTTAATCTATATCAGATTGCTTGTTGTCTTGAGGAGGGGGGAGAAGAAGGAGAAAAAAATTGGAACACTAGGTTTTGCAAAGGTGAATGTTGAAAACTATCTTTATATGTATTTAGAAAAATAAAATACCATTAAAAAGTATAATAAGAACAAGCATTCAAATAGTTTCCCCCATACCTCAGAGCACTTCTGTCTCTGAGGAAGGGAACAGAATAGGTACATACAGCATTAATCCTACAAGTTCCAAAGCCCCACCTGAGCTGGTTTCTTGGGACCCCCCCTTGTTTCTTAGGGTTTCCCTCCTGGGCTGGTTGCAACATCTGGCTTGGAATCCTGGGCTTCAAGGTTTCCATGGCTTGAACTCCCAATAGATTCTGTTTCCTGAACCTAGAAGTGAAAAGAACAAATGAAAGGAGACCAAAATATCAAACCCCTTTCTTTGGGTCTCAGGATCTAAGGAGAGGGGAAAGTAGGTGACTCTCAGGCCTTTCCCTGGATTATTTAATGGTATCCCTGCTGTGAATGCTGAGTCCTTTATCCCTGAATGCTTCTGGAAGTAGATTTAAAGGTGGAAACAGCCTTTGGAAAGAGGCTTCTCCAGAGTTGGCAATCTAATGCAGAATATTCAAATATTCATGCTTGTGTCTGCCCTCTTGTCTTACAGAAGCAAGTCCTTAGCATTTCCCATCATCTTAGGTGGTCAGGTCATGTATATATTTAATATATGTAGTTGCTATTTCCTGTGATAGAATATAAGCTTCTTGTAGATAGGAAATGATTTACTCTATATAAACCCAGTATTTAGCAAATATATTTAGCAGATATATTGTTGCTGTTGTTCAGTTATTTCAGTCGCAACTTGACTCTTTGTTACCCTATTTGGGTTTCTTCTCAAACATACTAGAGAAGTTTATCATTTCTTTCTCTTGCTCATTTTATATATGGGGAAACTGAGGCAAACAAGATTAAGTGACTTGCCCAGGCTCACAAAGTGTCTGAGGTCACATTTGAACTTGGATCTTCTTGACCCTAGACCTGGTACTGTACTTACTGTGCCACCTAGCCACGCCAGTCTAACCCATAGTAGGCACTATATCCTTTTTGATTGTAAACTTTATATGCAAAGTATATGTGACCCAGTATAAATGCATGTGTCAGAGGTGGCATCTGTGCCCAGATATTCTTTATGTTTAGCACTTTGTGTATCATATAGCACTCTTTCTAAATTATTCTATTTGCTTTTCTACTCACTTAACGATCTTAATGTCTTTTACATCACTTTTCATAAACAAGTTACTATTGGCAATTTATTATGACCTGCCTGTATCTACTATATGTCTTTCCCTTGTGTTTTGGATGACTTATAATTTTTATTTTCCCAAAGTTATGAGTCTCAGTGAAATGGCAGGACTGGGAGAAAATTGAAGCTATAAAAATAAGCAGTATTGATCAATTGTAGATCACTGAAAATGTTTTGCAGTTTCCCAATTGGGACCCAAATTTACATTCTTCTATTCAATCCTATTTATCCATGTAAATTTCCTGGCCAAGATTGAGATACTTGTGCTAACTTGATATTCCCTATCTAGCTGCATTTATAATATAGATAGTTAGACTAGTTTTTATTATTTTGACTTAATGGTGTCTGAAATCCCATCCTATTCTTTGATAGTGTGATTCTTTAATATAATATATGGATTTTGCAGACGCTTTGTAGTATCCCAGGGCTGTCTCAGCAAAATTAGTAAAATAGAGTGTTATACATGAACAAAAATAAACTGAGAACTTTACCATTAAAAGGAAATTTTTTTGTTTGCAATTCTGTACAAGTTATCTTCTGTTAGATTAGCAAATAGCTGGGGTCAGTATGTTTTATATCTCCTTTGATATTAATTCTCAGTGGATCATTGAGCAAAAATAAGTGATTGCATCTATAATAGAGGGCTGTATATTATACAGTAGTATATGAGAGAGACTCCTTGTTAGAAAAGTGCCTTCAGGACTTCATTTTCCTCCCCTGGGTTAAATGCTAATTAAAAATCAATGAATAATAGCTGGTGTAGGATTTTGTACTCTACATAGCTCTAAATTAGCTGTATATAAATAAGAAGGTAGAAAAATCACCTACAAAAGCTTTCCTGTTATTGTCTCCTGTATTCATCAAGGATACTATAAATGTATGTGTAGGCCATTTCCATAAAGTTTTTATAAAGGTGAGAAAATTGACATTGGAAGGTAGTTGCTGATTTTTTATTTTTGATAGAAGCTCAATCTTTTTGTTCCTATTCTTCGGGTATCTTCTCTTTGAACCATCTTCAAACTAAATCTCCAAGTACCTCTAAAATTGTGTCACCTTCAGCATGTAAGAATTTGGTTAGTCCAGACATTCTTCCTAACTTTATTGTAAAAAGTATAATAAGAACAAGCATTACTATCATTTCCTCACAGAATATATGGGTATATTTTACCAAATATGTTAGTTTAATCATTATGAAAGTATCATTTTGAATACTGTAAGATCTGTTCCATTTCATGTCTATTTGCTGTCCTAGTTTTATCCATGTGATTCTTATATCACAGTTATACTTATCTGAATACCCAGATCCCCAACCTTTCCCAGACTCTCCAGGAATTAGAAATCTACAGTTCTCACTCAAATATATATTTTCCCTTTTCAGAGTAATTTTCTTTTGATCAACTGATCTTTCCTTACCCCTCTCCTCCAAGTTTGAGCCTCTAGACACAGTGGCTTTTGGGTGACAGTTGCGCAATCCATTTTGCCTTGGTCATTAGCTAGTTTTTGGCAAACTCTTATTCCCCTTCATAGATTCTGTTTTCTGGCCATATTATATTGCTCCCTGTTTCTCCTTTTCATACCACTTTCTTTGTGCATTTATTACACCCATGAAGACTCTGAATTGTTTTCTAATCTTTAACAATACCATATCAATACAAAGAGCTATTATTATTTCTCCACACACCCCCCCCCCAGTCCTTCTTTAATAAAATGTTCTTTTCCTCCTTGAATCTCTCAGTCCTCTGTGTTGGATAGTTCTTATGCACTTAATATTCCCTAATTTATATTGTAGTTATTTTTATATGTCATTCCCCTCTCCCCTCCCCCAGTCAATTACAACTTAAGGATAGGGATTGTTATTTTCATCTTTGTTTTCCCAGTACATTTTCTGATAACACTTAAGCCCAGTGGGTGCTTAATAAATATTTATTGAAGTTCAAATGAATCTATGAATGTCTTCAGAATAATTTCACTGGATTTCACCTCAAGGTCTCTACCTATTTTCTCTGATTTTATTTTGTGAGGTGATACTACTAATCACCTTCCCTCATCCTCCTGAATAATGTTTTGCAAATAAGCTCAAATACATACCAGTGCTAGCTAGAAACATGGATGCCATGTTTCTCTACTTATCAAGAACAACAAATAGATATGAAGTGGAACATATATATTAATGTTTATATAATCTCATTTGATAAATAGTTGAGAGTAGTGATTAAAACAATGATATCTATTATGCCTAAGGCAGTTTATGCTTTTTAAAAATTATTTTATTCTTATATAGTTTATTCTTTTGTCTTCCTTTTATAGTGACTATTTTGCATCTGTTAAACTTTTAAAGAAATATTAAGAGATAATGTCTCTGTTTTTGTTTATTTCCTCCCTTATGAGTCAACAATTTGCTTTAGAAGATCAATTCAGACTTTTAGTAATTGTTATACTGTCTTTTCATCTTTAGCTTTCCTTCTAACTTGATATTTACTTTGACCTTTATTCTAACTACTTAATGTTTTATCTGCACAAGAAGATCTCATTCTGAAATAACCTCCATGTTGATAATTAGATATTTCCTGACTTCTAATTATATTGTTTGATGCCTTCTAACTCTAAAAGTTGTCTAAAAGTTTTTGGTCTCTTTAATATCTTGATCCCAAACTATATTTTCCCTTTTTCATTTCTTTCCTTTATTTCTTTCCTCCTTCCCTCCTTCCTTCCTTTATTTCTTCTCTCCTTTCTTCCTTCTTTCCATCTCTCCTTCCTTCTTTGTGATTTCTCCATGAGACATACTGAAATTATCTAAAATTAAGGTATGTGTTGACTCCTTATGGAGATCCTTTTAAAATTGTTCAGAGAATTTCTGCACTTAACCATCTTTCACAAGGAATATTGCCTTATAAGATACAATTATCTTCATGGAACGCTATCTTGTTTGCTCTTATCATAAATATTGATAAGGTGAGATGCTCAAAAAAACTAATGAAAAGATAATTCTTGTTACCATTGTGTTGCATGATGTAACAAATACAATCAATTTATTTTAAAAATTTCTTTGAGAACTTGCATATTGCCTTTACACTTAGCTTGATTTCTTTGATTTTCATTTTTAACAAAATATATCAATATCGATATGATTTGATTCTTCTAGTAGTATATTACCTTTTTAGTTAATGCACAAAGATAACATTTTAGAAAAACCAGAAGTTAAATTAATGTTTATTAATAGTCTAAGAATGTCACTTGACTTGAATCCTTACTCCCCTTTCCACCACTCCTTCATATTTACAGTCAGAGAATATTTTCTATTTTTAACTATCTCCTGGGTTCATAAACAGCAAGTATTAACTAGCCACTTTTGACTATGCTTATGGTTATTATCTCCACTTCTGACTGTACACACCAATTTTCATTTCTAATAAATTATATCAATAAAGATATGATTTTGAAGCAGATTGTGGTCCCTTTAAGAAACTGCATTTCCTATTGATCTGTGATTTCTTTCAGATTATTCCCAGCCCCTCCTGGCTGAGGCATTTCAGTTCAGAAAGCCAGGGTCTTTGATTCACAAATCCTGGTCAAAAGCACCTCTTTGAATTCCAATAAGAGATCCCAGGCTTGTCCCAGCCCCCATTCTGATGATCTGCTCAGGTTTCCCAACCCCCCCAAGACAAGCAATATAAATGAGCTTCCATCAACTAAGGTCTTTGCAGATGAACCTTGGCAGTTCCCTTTACTACCAGGTCTTTCTGCCCACTGAGGACTGCATTCTCAATGCAAAACTCCATTTTCCATAGATCTGTCCACTGGAATAATGTTTCCAGTGCCATCCTCTCTTTACCTTCACTTATTTCCCTAACCAGACTTTAACCTTACTTCCAATCCCCATAATAAACCTCTTTTATCAATCTAGGTTTTCAGGTCTGTAAATTCCTTTACAGAAAACTTCTCACCACCAGAAGGGAGTCCCCAAAATTCCCTACTCTTGCGCCGAATCCCAAGGGGTTGCAGGAGAGCTGCATTTGATTCCCTGAACCCCGAATCTGCCACTAGACCTCATTTAATTCCCTGACCACCAGAAACCCTAATTTCATTTGGGTTCCCCAAATCTAAACCTCATCAAATAGATTCCTCTAATAGTACATTACCTTGTTAGTTAATGCACAAAGATAACATTTTAGAAGAACCAATAGTTTAATTTACATTAATGTTGATTAATAGTCTAAGAATGTTGTTACTTGAATGTTTACTTTCCATCACTTCATCATATTTATAGGGAGAGAATATTTTCTATTTTTAACTATCTCCTGGGTTCTTAAACAGCAGGTATTAACTAGCCACTTTTGATTATGCTTATGGGCATTGTCTCCACTTCTGACTGTACACACCAAGCCACAGTCTGGTGTATACAGTTAGAAATAGTCAAGAGCCTAAGGAGGGAATTTCAAAGCCAGCAATGTAAAATGTTAGCTGTTTAAAAAATCTCCACATAGGAGCATGCCAAAACCCACAGCTGTTTTCAGTATTTTTTTTTCATATGTCCTCTGCATCACCAAGGAGTAGCCCCTAGTTTAAAAATCTTTTGGGTTTTTTGACTGGATAATTTTGGTGAACTATTCAACCAGTCTCCCCCTTGCCCCACAGCATAGCCACAGCTGATGAACTGTGTTTGTTTTTAACTCCAGGGGCAGACTTACATGGCCTGGATAACCTCAGCAGTATGCTTGGTCTTGTGGAAGACCGAATCAATGGCTCAAGGAGAAGATCTCGAAGGCACGCCACTGATGATGACTACAACATCGAGGTTCTTCTGGGGGTGGATGACTCTGTGGTTCAGTTTCATGGGAAGGAACACGTCCAGAAGTACCTTCTCACCCTCATGAACATTGTAAGTGACCTGGATGATGAGTCAGTGTTCGGGGACCCCCTTTAGCTTCATGTCATGTCACTGGGGACTTTCCCAGATTTCTTGTGTCATTGAGTTTCCTTTCAATTTCCCCCCCTACCTTTTCATTTCTTCCTCCTCCTTTTCCTTTCTTTATCCCCCCTCATCTCTCACTTCTCCTTTCTTTTTCTTTCCTTAATTGTTAATTGTTCAGCACTAAATGGGGGAAAATGCAGAGATGATGTCTTAATTAATGTCTTAATGACATTAAAATCTAATAAAAAATAAGGATAAGTATACAACTAATTGTGATGAAAAAAGTGAGATAAAAAATACAGGAAAGCTCCACAAAAAGTGTTGTGAACAATTTGAGGAGAGAAATCAGTTTCATCTTAGGTCAAAAGAAGTATCAGGGAAAGTTTCAAGGAGGTCACAGTATTTTGTAGTTCTGTTTTTTACTTTGTAATTGTATTTGATTAAATAGAGTGACTTTTTGGCTTATAAAACACATTAAATGAGCTTTATTGCCAATGGGATATGTGGTGTAATATCCTTGAGAAAATGGAAAAGAAAATAAAGAACAAAAAAAATAAATAAATAAAGTGGGGGAAGAGGAAAATATCTGTTCAAAGCATGAAGTCCAGAGACAGGAAAGGACAATAGAACAAGAATGGACAGCAACTAGCAAAATGTGGCTATAGAATAAGTAAAAGGGAGAAATGTGAGATAAGGCTGAACAAGTGCTTTGGAGTCAGATTATAGAAGGCCACGAATGATGAACACAAGTGCTTAAATTTTCATCAGTGGACAAAAAAGAACCACTCAATGCTTCAGAGTAGAGGTAGACCATGATCACAACAATATCTAAGCAGATTCTAAAGCTTGAAAAGGTATTGAAGAGGAGACCCCAAAACTCTGAAAATTTTTAAAGGAGAAAATCTCCTTCAACTCTGCCTCAGTGAGGGGGCTCCACCCCAAAGCACAGTTTCTTCTGTGTTATCTCAGTTCAGAAACCCATGGAATTCAATTCAAATTCTAGCCCTAGCTGAAACCCAGGGAGGAGACAATCTGGGACTCCACCCACGAGCCCCCTTCAGTTTGTAGCTAAAGCCCTCTCTTTCCAGTGCTATGTTCTCTTTACCTCACCTATTTCCTTAACCAGACTTTAACCTTACTTCCAATCTCCATAATAAACCTCTTTTATCAATCTAGGTTTTTGGGTCTGTAAATTCCTTTACAGGGGACTCTTGCACCACCAGAAGGGAATTCCAGAACTCCCTACCCTTGTGCTGAGTACAAAGGGGTTGCAGGGGAGCTCCATTTGACTCCCTGAACCCTAAACCTGCCACTAGACCTCATGTAACTCCCTGACCACCAGAAACCCTAATTTCATTTGGGTTCCCCAAATCTAAACCTCATCAGTATTAGTGTCTCATGTAGCTTTGCACATAATAAGTGCTTAAGTATACATTAAGTACTTGATATGAAGAATGAATGAGAAGACCATATGCTTCCCACAATACTATGCTCCAAGGCTAAACTCCATCTTTGCCAGCAGATTGTGCTGTAGGGCACAATATAACATAATCTGCCTAAAATTGTCCCCATTGTTTGCTTTGCCTTTATAAATTCAGAGGTTATCTATACTACAGGTGCTAATATTTATCCTAAGAATAACTCTGAAAGAAGCTTCCATTATTTTGGCATAGGGATATAAAACCCTGTAGCTGTTACAAAAGTTGGGAAAAAAACCAAAGTGAACAAAATCTGGTTGAACTTTTTATAGTTTTTTAGCCAGAGATCCAGAAATCTTATATATACCCAAACACATACACACACAGGTGCCTATATACATTCTGATAACGGTATTTCAATATAACTGGTTTCCTATGTAATCCCATATAATTTATGATATTATATGTAATCCTATATATTTTTCAAAATAAAACATTATTCTGAGGAGTCTATAGGATTCCCCAGACTGCCAGAGGGGGACCCACCATGCCAGAAAGTTAAGAAGTCGCTGTTATGTTATAATCTATTTCAAGGAAACTATTAACTATTAGCACAAAAACAAAGTATTACTATTACACTTAATATGTGTTCCTAATACTTCAGAAGAGAATCTTTGATTATCTCATTAAAAAATGAGATAATATTTGTAAACATCTCTCTATAACTAGCTATTATTAGTATTTTCATTATACATTAAATAGATCCAATAATTAATAGATCCAATCCTATATAGTTATTGGTTGTTCAGTTAGCCTTTTTCTTGTGAAGGCAGAAATTCATGATTCAGTAGTATTTTCAATCTTGAAGTGAGCATTCATGCAATTACATGAAGAATTGTCCAATAAAAAGGCCACACAAAATGAAGGGGAAATGACAGAATTTGAGACTGTTTCTTCGATGTGACCTCATAGATCTCTGGAAATCCTTAATGTAAACAAAGGAGTTGAACAGAGTCTTGGGACAAACATATGTGTCTCCTTAGTTGGCAAAATGAAGAGAAATGATCTCCTTCCCCTTATAATTAAACCAACTAGGTAACAGCTTAAGCTAAAAAGATTACTAACTTATCTAACAAATGTCTATGTAATGCTTGAAATTGTCTTGCCTGGAAAGTTTAACGTTTTATCACCCCATCTAGAATTCTTCCAATTAGTAATTCATTTGAATTTAGCCTTCTCTTCTTAAACTGCAAGTACACTAGAAAGGCAAAAACCAACTACCTACCAATCTCTAGTACCTCAGTATTTATTTATAAATTTAATCAATTTGTTTTTCTCCTAATGCTGAGGTCAGCTACACCTAGAGTTTTGTCAAAGAGAAATCATAGGACTGGGAACTTGAAGGAATCATAAATGTTTTTTTTTTTTAATAGCATAATATAGGGTAGCATACTTGAAGTGGGAAAACCCTGAATTAAAATCTCCCCTCAGACACTTAATTAGCTGTGAGACTCTGGACGAACCACCTACTTCTCTGTGCCTCAGTTTCTTCATCTGTGGAACAAGGAGATTGAACGCTATTCTAAGGTCCAGGGCTGAATCCTGTAGAGTTCCATGACCCTCAGTTTAAACAGACATCTGGCAGTTTAAATAAAGCCAGTGGTCACACAAATAGGAAGTAGCAGAGTCAAGACTTAAATCGAGGTCCTTTGACTACAAAAAGAAGTAACCACACCAGTCTTATCCATTTACGTAAAGTGGAAAAGTCTTCAGAGATCTTTAAATCCATTTTTTTTTTATTTTATGAGGGAACTGAGGTTTGGGGAGATTAAGGGATTTGACCAGTTTCATAGCCCAAGAGGTAACATGAGATCCTGAACATCTAGGGATACAGAGAGAGAACACCCAAAATGAGAAGAATGAAGAAAGGGAGAGGCAAATGGAACAGAAATAAAGACTTCAGAAGGGATGTAAGAGAAGAGACTCATGCAAGGAGACAGAGGGACAGAAAGAGATGGGGAGAAAGATGCAGAAAGAGGATTTGGATTACAGAAAGTAAGAGGGATCCCAAATTGGAAGAGACAGTGGGAGATAGAGAAAGGGACACAGAAAATGTGAGAGAGTGTGTAGAAAGTGGGAAGACAGATGCAGAAAGTGATGGAGTCGAATGCCAGTGACAAGCTGGATAAACTGATTTGGTATCACCACAGCCTATGCTCAGCCAGATGAAAAACCTGTTAGTAAAACTATAAATAATTTTCTTTGGAAGAATCCAGAATTTCACATCTAAATAGTGGCCTCAACAGGACCTGTAAAATTTGACAACAGTTGTGCCAGTAGAATTTGCTTGGCAGCCTTGAAAGCTGAGTCAACGAATCTATGCATTTAGGGAACAGCTGTTCAACATCTGGAAAAATGGGGGTGGGTGGAATTGGGCTAATGTGGTTGTCAAAAAAAAAAAAAAAAGCTGTTTCTGTAATGGAAAGAAGGGAGCTTGGGAGGCGGGCAGGAGAGGTCAACGAGTTCCTGAACCAGAGGGTCTGCTAATCCTCAGCTCTTTAATTTACTGAGGAAGCTAAGAGTTATTCCCTTAGTTGTGTGCCAAGTATTTAATTAACATACCTTTGGGCTGATGTTTGGTTTAAATCTTTAGCAATAATTGTTACAGTAGAGAAGATGTCTTTCATTGCGCCTAGGATGTCCCTGTCAGACTTTATGCTCTAGGCAAAGAGAATCTGTGGGTCTCAAGAGGTGTCTGAATAGGAAAGTCCAATTCTAAGGAACCTTCATGCTATAGTTTAATGAACAGTCTCAGTCAGATCCACTTCACCTTAATCAGCTTCGTTTCCCACATCTGTAAACTGAGAATAGTTAAGTAAAGGATTATCTCTCTCATAGGATGTTTATAAGGAAAATGTTTTGTAAATATTAATGGTCTATAAAAATATGAACAGGAGTCATCCCCTGGTGACTAGATTAAGTCCATGTTAAGATTAGGTGAAGTCTACGACTAGTATACTAAGAGGCAAAACATCTTGTTTTCAAAATTGGATTTGTCTTGCTTTTGCCTGTGGATTTTCATTGCTTACCTTAGTGAATATATAGACCTATTTGGATTTGGATTCCGCTCCAAGATCAGCGAAGCAAGAATCAGGATCCCTGGAGGACATGAAGTGATCATTTCAACCTATGTGACCTAAGACAAATCACTTTCTTCCTTCAGCTCCAGTTCTCTCATTTGTAAAATTATAATGATGGGTAGCACATTTTCCCATTTATTATCTTATTAGGCTCTCCCAACAGACTAGTGAAATAAGCTGAGCAGACTTCTTAACCTCATTTTAAAGATGAGGGAACTGTGACTGAGAGAAAAGAAAAAATGATTTGCTCATGGTCATATAGCCAAAAAAACCAGTAGAGATGGGATTAGAATCTGGGATTTCTGGGACAGAGTTCTTTCTATCACATAAATGCTTCCTCTCCTAAAAAGGGCTGACCTACCTACTTCCTGGGGACTGTCTGAGGACAAGTGAGATGATGCTTTCAGACTATTTTGATCTTCTGGAAAAACCAACTCATGACCATGTTGGGATTTCTAGCCATGTCATGGAGACTTGTTTACATCATTATGAGGTTTAATGTCAAAAGCTACAAGTCTCAAAATTCCTGCCTATTGATAGCTAATAATAGTTAACATTCATACAACACCTTCTGTTTGCCAAGTGCTTTATAATATTACATTATTTGATCCTCATAAGAGCCCTGGGAGATAGGTGCTATTATTATCCCAATTTTATAGATGGGGAAATTGAAGCAAACAGAGGTGAAGTGCCTTGCCTAAAATCACACAGCTTGTAAGTGTCTGAAGTGGGATTTGAACTCAAGCCTTCCTGCTTCCAGACCCAGAATTCTAGCTCTGTAGTCATCTGGCTGCCTCATTTGAAAGCTAGACTTCTTAAGATTGACTTAAACATTCAAATAAACCACTTGAGATTGAAGGGGGAGTGAAGATTAGGGAGAGGATGATCTGTATGTCATTTATTTCATAGTCAATCCCAAACCAGAAATGAGCTATGTCTTTTTTTTTCAACAATTTCATCATGAGATTAGAGATTTAGAGAGAGGCAATTCAGAGAATCAAGCTCTGCACTATACTGATGATGAGAAACTATAGTTTAGAAAGGTGAAATGATTTTTCTTTTTTTCCCCCCAAGGGTTTTCTTATATTTATTTAATGTTCCCCCCAATTGCTTGTAAAAAACAATTTCTAGCTTTAATTTTTAAGTAAATTTTTGAGTTCCAAATTCTTTTTTCTCCCTTCATTGAGAAGGCAAATAAGTTGATATAAGTTATACACGTGCAGTCATACAAAACATATTTCCATATTAGTCATGTTGTAAAAGAACAGACCAAAAAAAGAAGAAAAGAGAGAGAGAGAGAGACAGAGAGAGAGAGACAGAGACAGAGACAGAGAGACAGAGACAGAGAAAGAGACAGAGACAGAGACAGAGAGAGAGAGAGAGAGAGGAGGGAGAGAGAGAGAGACAGAGAGAAACAGACAGAGAAAGAGAGAGAGAGACAGAGAGAAAAAGAGAGAGAGAGAGAGGAGGGAGAGAGAGAGAGAGACAGAGAGAGACAGAGAGAGAGAGAGACAGAGAGAGAGACACACACACAGAGAGAGATAGAGACAGAGAGACAGAGACAGAGAAAGAGAGAGAGAGAGAGGAGGGAGAGAGAGAGGAGGGAGAGAGAGAGAGAGAGAAAGAGAGAGAGAGAGAGAGAGAGAGAGAGAGAGAGAGAAAGAGAGAGAGAGAGAGAGAGAGAGAGAGAGAGAGAGAGAGGAGGGAGAGACAGACAGACAGAGACAGACAGAGAAAGAGAGAGAGAGAGAGAGAGAGAGAGAGAGAGAGAGAGAGAGAGAGAGAGAGAGAGAGAGAGAGAGAGAGGGAGAGAGAGAGAGAAAAAGAGAGAGAGAGACAGAGACAGAGACAGAGACAGAGAGACAGACAGAAAGAGAGAGAGAGAGAGAGAGAGAGAGAGAGAGAGAGAGAGAGAGAGAGAGAGAGAGAGAGAAATCTTTGATATGCATTTGGGATCTATCGGTTCTTTCTCTGGCTATGGATAGAATTTTTATCATAAGACCTTTGAAATTGTCTTGGTTTATTATATTGCTGAGAATAGCTAATCATTCTTAGTTATCATTGTGCAGTGTTGCTGTTATTGTGTACAATGTTCTCTTGGTTCTTTTCATTTCTTTTCATCAGTTCATTTAGCTCTTCCCAGGTTTTTGTGAGAGCTTTCTACTTGTCATTTTTATAGCAAAATACTATTCTATCAAAATCATTCTCCAGTTGATAGGCATCCTCTTGATTTCCAATTCTTTGCCTCCACAACAAGAGCTGTTATAAATATTTTTGTACGCATTTTTTAGGTTCTTTTCTTTTTTGTTTAGTTAATCTCTTTGGGATACAGACCTAATAATGGTATTGCTGGGTCAAAGAATATGCAGAGTTTTATAGCCCTCAGACATATGAACTATTTTTCTTAAGACCATATAAGAACTAATTATTGGAATTGGGTTGAATCCTAAGTCCTTTAACTCCAAATTTAGGGCTATTTCATTCCTAAATAGGTAGGATGACTGGAGCATGTAACTTCTCCTTTTTGTTTTAGTTTCTTCTCTTTAAAACAAGGGGGCTGGACTAGATGGCCTTGGAGACTCTTTTCATTTCTGATATTCTGTGTTCCAAAGTTCCTTCCAGGTCTGACACTCTTGTTGTTATATACTAAGACCCCTTCCAACTCTAATATTCCACTTTTTCAGATCCATGGATTCTTAATGGCACTGACAATCAGGGTTCCCATCTTTCTTTCCTTTTCAACTCTCTGTATTCTATGTTCCAATACATTTCATTGTAGGTGAAATATCTTAAATCCCTCTGAAGTCTGTTCTAGTTGACATTCTATATATTTTTACTTTCATATTCCTTATGCCTCTAACATTTTGTATTCAATGTTTCCAGCTTCCTTTAGCATCAACATTTTGTATTCTATATTATGACCTTCTAACATAATTCTGTGTCTGTTGCCCATATGATAGCAACATCTACACAGCTCTGGCTATGGAGGAACAATGAATTTAACCACTCATTCATTTACTCATTCTTTCATTTAGCAAATGTTGGGGATGCTCACCCATGCAAAGTTTTTCTCAGCTGCATTTTGTTTACATACACAGCCAGTCTAGTGGGCAGACTCATGTTTGGCTCCTCATGTGCCCATTTGTGTATGAATTTTCTCTGAGTTCCTGACCTAGATGCTTTTTTCTTTTGTAAAGTTAGCTTGACAGCAATATGGTGAACAGATGTGGAAACACATTATTTGAATCTCTTTTGGAAAAAATGAGATTCAACTGCTAGGTAACTCTCTACATTCAGAGTATCCCTACATTCAGAATAGGTTTACAAAGCTCCCTGTTTACTACAATGTACATAATAAACATGCCATGGCGGCTAATCAGCTTGGGAAATGCAAATGTCTTTATTTTTGCAGGGTAAAATCTTCAAAATGATTTTTAAAGTGTCCATTTCCTAATCAGTGCTCCTTCATGAACCATTCATGTTACTGAGAAGCAAAATACCCACATTTGGTTCTTTGTATTGTTGCTGATTGCTTCTGGATAGTCATGTCCTCTCCACAATAGAATGAAGCTTTAAAGGTCTGTCCTTTCTCTTTCCCTCCCTCCCAGAGCCCAGAGTAAGACTGATAAAGATATTGTACATCAGACATCCCAAAGTGAAATAAAATGAATCAGGCAGTCAAGTCCCCCAACATTGCAAGCCTTCAAGTGGTGACTAGAGGTTGACTAAGTTATTTAGTAATGGGCTAGACTCTGAGGACCTTTCAACTTAAAAAGATTTTCTAAAAGGCTGTACCAGCTGACATGGCTTTGCTAGGTTGTTTCTGTTGAACTTAGGACAGAAACTAGTCCATTCTGAGTCTAACTCTTCTTCTCTATGCTATCTGTAAATCAGCAAAGAAAGTTGTATACATAAAGCAGTTAGAGGACTCTTTTCTTTCAGAGACACTGAGGGGGCTTGCTTCCCCCACTTTCTGAAGATAAGAGTTTAGGTACATGAGAGCAACAAAACAAAAGTGTGCTTAAGTAGAATACCTAACAATCTGCTGTTTTATCACAAGCAGTCCCACTGAATAAGATTTCTGAAAGCCAAAGAATTCAGTTCATTAGAGTTTGATGCTCTCTCTGTCTAAACTAATCTCTGAAGGTTAATTAGATGCTGATATAAATGATATGGCATAGTAGAAAGAGTACAGAATTTAAAGGCAAAAGAATGGATTTCAAATCCCAGCTCTACTATTTATTATTTCTGTGATCTTAGGCAAAGTACTTCATCTTTCTAGATGAGCTTCCTCATCTGTAAAATAAAATAAAAGGGTTAGAGTGAGTGCACGATCTGTAAGATACATCCTAAAGCTAAGGTGAGTGAAGGAGCACTGAAAGAGAGTTGAATTGGTAGGATGTATTTCTTTTGAGACTAGTTTGACCTCTTTTGGCCATGTGCCTACAAATCAGACAATTGCCATCAAAATCGATAATGTCTTTAATTATAAAATAAAGATCACATGACTGGGTTTTCCACTGGGTATGAATAAATTAGAAATAATTAACAAGATGCCATTTCTATTAAAGTATAATTTTTTATTAAAATAGCATCATGAATGGTAAATAAATACTAATCACCAACATGTATACTAGAAGAGAAAATAGTATTTGAAGTAAAAATAGAAAGAATATAAAATCTGGGGATGAAGTTTCCACCTTCCATGACTACTTCAGTTATTGGGTTTTTAAATTTTTTTATTTTATTTTTTATTTTAAGGTTCTGTTATCTTTCAAACCTTAGTACAATCTCTCCCCACCCCCACCCCCTGCCACCTAGGCTGGGGTTAAGTGACTTGCCCAGGGTCACACAGCTAGGAAGTATTAAGTGTCTGAGACCAGATTTGAACTTGGGTCCTCCAGAATTCAAGGCTGGTGCTCTATCCACTGCACCACCTAGCTGCCCCCCTTAGTGCAATCTTAACCTGTCTTTCCTCCCCCACCTCTCCCTCACTCCCACCAGAGTTAGAAATCTTCAGAAGCTATTCTACTAAGATTACTCAAATAGTCCTTGAAGCTGCTTACATTCTTTGTAAATGTGAGGTGATATTGTTATACCAATTCGAAAAAAAAAAAAGTCAACATATACATATATATATATATATATATATATATATATATATATATATATATATATATATATATATATAATGTGCTAAGTTCTAAGGGATACAATGAATACACAATAATACATAGTTCTTGCCTTTTGTGATCTCACAAAATGATGTGCATACAGCTATCCATAATACAAATTAGAACATGGTAAGTACCTATTTTTCCTATGTACAATTAAAGTTGTAGGAAGAATACTGGATTTGAAGTCAAAAGACCTAAAATTTAAATCCCAACTCTGCAAATGATAAGTTTAGAAATCTTGGCAAATGCACTTAACCCCCATGCACCTCAGTCTTCTCATCTGCAAAAATGGGAATAATAATTATTACTCACCTCATGATATATTTATAGAGCACAAAAGAGATACTACCACCAAACTTTGTAAACAATAAAGTTCTAGATATGTCCCCTATTCTTTTTTTTGCCTTTTTGTTCTTTCTCATGTTTCTTTTTGATAAAGTTCAAATAGAAATGTCCCTGGAGTAATGCACCCATTTTGCTTTCTTTCATGTTTAATGTTTGTCAGAGAGTTGTGAAAAAAGATAAAATAAATTGGGTTTTATAATTAAATAAAAGTGTTTATCTAGCTAGCTATGATTTATTTATAAACTCTCAGTAACATACTTAGTCCATAAGGTAATACTGACTAGGCTTGTCTTCTTTAGGTTCACCTAAAGCACCTTGAGATAGTGAAGTCAGGACAGTGGAGATGATATCTACATCCTGTTCCTATGTTTTGATTTCTCTACTAGATCTTTATATTTTGAGAGTCTTTCATTCCAACCTAGTTTGAATGTTATTTGTGTTTAATATGGCAGCATCTACTTAAAAAAAAAAAGATAACTACATTTTGGTAGGTCAGTGTTATCTTTGGATGATTTAGGGTAACAGTTTTGTCTATGATAATGCTCTAGTTCTACCAAGGTTTATTTGTTGAATTCCCAAGAACATATGATGTTTGAAAAAATAGGATTTTGTCGTCTGTTTATAAAAAGTGAAAAACAAAAAGCAAGAAAAAGAGGAAGGAAAGTATCAAAATGTAGGAATAAGTAGATATCTCTCTGTCCTGTCTGTTATTAGATCTGTCACAAAAATGATTTGAGTGAATCTAAAGGAAGAAAAGAAGGAAACATTTATATTGTACCTTGTATGTATCAGGCACTGTGCTAATCATTTTAAAATTATCTCATTTAATTTACAACAAAGGTAGGTTTTATTATTACCCCTATTTTATAGATAAGATGGATGGCCCAGGACAGTTAATATGTTTTTTTAATTATAGCTTTTTATTGACAAAACATATTCATGGGTAACTTTTCAACATTGACCCTTGCAAAAACTTCTGTTCCAACTTTTCCCCTGCTTCCCTCCACCCCCTCCCTAAATGCCAGATAGTCCTATACATGTTAAATATGTTAAATTATACATTAAATACAATATTTATACAGTTATCTTAATGCCTAAGAAAAATCGGATTTAGAAAGAAGGTAAAAATAACCTGAGAAGAAAAACAAAAGTGCAAGCAAACAAGAGAAATAGTGTAAATGCTATATTTTTGTTTATACTCATTTCCCAGTGTTCTTTTGCTGGGTGTAGCTGGTTCTGTTCATTACTGATCAACTGGAACTGATATGGATCCTCTCATTGTTGAAGATGGCCACGTCCATCAGAATACATCCTCATACAGTATTGTTGTTGAAGTGTACAATGATCTCCTGGTTCTGCTCATTTCACTCAGCATCAGTTGATGTAAGTCTCTCCAGGCCTCTCTGTATTCATCCTGTTGGTCTTTTTTTACAGAACAATAATATTCCATAACCTTCATATACCACAATTTACCCAACCATTCTCCAATTGATGGGCATCCATTCAGCTTCCAGTTTCTAGCCACTAGCTAGAAAAAGAGCTGCCACAAACATTTTTGCACATACAGGTCCCTTCATCTTCTTTAATATCTCTTTGGGATATAAGCCCAATAGTAACACTGCTGGATCAAACGGTATGCCCAGTTTGATCTTAATATGATTTTACTGAATAAATGTAGGGGAGAAAAACTCAGTCTTTTTTTTAATCTAGAAATCAATTTGGACTAGCTGAAGAGTTTACAAATAATCTAAATAAACTTTGTTCCAAATCCTTGGAAAAGGAAGGTCTCCAAGAATATTATAGAGGCAGCATAGGGTTATGGAAACAACATTGGATTTGGATTCAGAAGATTTAGCTTGCGTGTGTGCTCTATTTCTCATTAGTTGTTTACCTTTAACTATTACATTTCTCTGAACTTCATTTTCCTCATTTGTAAAGTCAACACCAAAAACAATCATTAAGAGCCTACTATGTGTTAGTACTATGTTAAACCCCATGGATATAAATAATACCTTCTGCCCCACCTCAACAAAAGTACCTGTGGCTCTAGAAACTACACTCTAACTGAGGATACAACATCCAAATAACTATGTACAAAAATCTGATATAGATGGGATAAAACCGATGTGATACAGTGATGCAGTGCCATGACCTTGAAGAATGAAAACCTGAATTCAAATCCTGCCTCCGCCATGTGCTAGCTATGTCACAATGCCAAGCCTTGCGGCTTCCTCATGCCTCAGGTTTCTTTCTACAGCTTAGATTCAAGAGAGTTGGTCATCTGTTGGTAGAGAACATGTTTGTTCTAGGAATTCTATACACAGATAAAAGAGACAGAGAGGGAGAAACAGAGAGAGACAATCAGAAACAGTGGAGAGAAAAGAAGAGAATAGTACAGGATAGAAGAAGGAGGAGAAGCAAGGAAAGAAGGAATAAAGGGGAAGGAAGGAAGGAAGGAAGGAAGGAAGGAAGGAAGGAAGGAAGGAAGGAAGGAAGGAAGGAAGGAGTACAGAAAGGAAAGAAGAAGAGGAAGAGGGGAGAAAGGAAGAAAGGCAGGAAGAAAGAAAACAAGGAAGGAGGGAAGAATAAGAAATGGAGAAAAGAAGGAAGGGAGGGAGGAAAGGAAGAAAGAAAAAAAGGAAAGGAGGGAGAGATGGAGGGAGGAAAGAAAAAAATAGTGCTAATAACACTTCTGCTACTTACCTGAGGTTTTTAAGAGGACCATTTGTCACAGGGGCATAGTTTTTAGAACTAAGGAACCTTAGAGCCAGTTTCACAAAGGAAAATACAGACCAGAAAGTGATAAATGAGATCATCTTTGTAAAGAGCTTTATAAACTTTTAATTAGTATATAAATAAGTTGTTATTAGTAGTAATTGTTAATTATTAATAAGAATTGCAATATGATTATTGACTCATTAGCATTAATAGTAACATTTGAGTTGTATGGTACTTCATGGTGAGTTACTCTGGGAGACTCAGACATCTTGGGAACTGGCCAGGGAGGAGCAATTCTGTCTCTGGAGAATGGATAAATACTACTTAGTTTCCAAGATGGGAAAGCATTTAGTTCCACAAGCAAGAGAAAAACAAATGATTAACTCAAAGCTGGGTTTTGAAAGCACCTTGTTCCATGTGTTAAGTAAATGGAGAATGGTGTTAGCCTACTCCTAAAACTCATTCTAGGGACTAACATGTGATCTAGGGGGAAATGAAAGCTGTAGTTCAGAGTGGATTTCATTGATTTCAGATTGTTTTCTTAGGTCATAATGATGCATTGAGCATGTGAAGATGAAGTTGTTCCAGAATGACTTCTGACTGTTAGGGACCTTGAGCTTAATCCCTGGAATGTTCAATGCAGATCAATTCAGTTCAATTCAATTTAATTCAACAAATATTTATTAAATACCTTCTGTGGTCTTTCACTAAGAAGGGGATGAGGGATGTGTTGGAGGTATACCTTTAATGCCAGCATTCTCTTAGTTCAGGTTCAATTTTGGGGCGAAATTAGGCACAAGTAAGCCATCAAGTAGTGAACAAAAAGAAGTCTATTCTGACCTAACATAGCAAGAATGATATTAACAATGATATTAATACTTAAGGGGATTGGAAGCTATTTTCTTCATATAAAAATGCAAGAGTGAATAGGCTAAAGCCACTCACTGTAGAAACTATTGTAACAAATATGTATAGTGAAAACAAATACAGAGCTTACATTCTAATGAAGTTAAATAATATGTGAAGGGGATTCACAAAGTAGAGGGGAGGCTAGGTGTGAGATCTGGATCCTGGTAAGTTAAGGCCTATCAGGGACAAGGATGGTTCTAGAGACAGAGTGCTAGATACCATATGGGGGACAGGGTAGGATTTGGGGGTGGTGGAAATTAAGACCAAGAAAATAGAGATCAATTACTGCATTTACTAGAATATTTAGGTCGTTTGGATATACTTAGGTTTTTTAGGCATAAATAAATCCCCTAGCCTCTTTCTAGTCCCCCCTCTTCCAAAAAAAGGCACTTTACCAAGAACAGCTTGAAGGGAAAAGCAAAGGGCCTGTAGCCCATCTTCTCGGACACATTACTTTTGCTTGAGTTGGACATTAGTTTGTCTTGAGATCTTTCCTCAGCGTTTTGACCTTTGGCTTTGCTCTCAACCTCAAGTGTACAATTTCATCTTCCCTTAGCATCCTTCTCCGGCATCCCTGTCTGCCCGTGGATACCTTTCTGACTTCCTATCTATACCTCTATTGGGCCTTCCTCTACTGTGAGTCAAGATAAAGTTGTAGAAAGAGTACAAGGATATCATCTTGGACAAGTTACTTTATAGCTCTGTCTTCATCTGTAAAATGAGGATAATTATATTTGAATGTGTTTCTCTTATAAAAGTAATATTCTACATCAGAATTGTGCTGGAATCAGCTTGAACTGGCTTGCAGTTAATTGTTAAATTCTCATTGTGAGCATTTATACCTTGGAAGTCAACAAATGCTACAAATCAGGGCTTGATTTGTTGTTTTGTTGATTGTTTAGATTTAAGAAAGTGACAGATAAAATATAATAATACAAATTAAACCAGAAAGTGTCATGTATACCTTTTTCAGAGAGCTGGTTGTTAAACAATTGTCATTTCAACCCTGATCGAGGTCCTAGACTATGCCTGTGACAAGGGACAGAGGAAATAGAATCTTACTAGAAAATGTAGCTAGATCAAGAATTTATAAAAACTTACTATCTATTAGGCATCATCATCATTATTATTACTCACATTGAGTTCTGGGGATGTAAAACAAGTTAGCAGGATAGTCATTTCCTTTGAGGAGCTTACATTCTCGTGGCATAATATAACATAAAGGGATAATAATAGAAAGGGGGTGAGAGTGTGATAAAGAAACAGCTCAGAAATAACATGGAGACCTGGGGCCCAGAAAGATAAAGGAAGTTAATATATCAGAACTAGGCAATCAAAGGCAAATCCCTTCTGATGAAGGGAGCTGAGGATGAGGATGGTGGCCTTGTGAGGATACAATCATGAGGTTCAAATGAGTTAACATGTCAAACATGCTTCCATAGAATAGGCTAATTCCTTTCCTCATCCCTTTGGATAGTCTACTGCTATTTGTGGGGTTTCACTGATTGCTGTTATACCATCTTGTACATGCTTCTTCTTTATTCATCGTCCCTAAGAGGACACAAGTTTTTACTTTTGTTGTTGTCTCTGAAATAATCATAGGATTACAGATGAAAGTTTAGAGGCTAACCCTCTAGAATCCAACCCTCTCATTTTACAGATGATGAACCTAAGAATCAGGGAGAACTTCCCCAATGTTCCATAGGTAGTGAGTCAGAGTCAGGATTTGAACCCTCGTAGGACAGCTAAGTGATGCAATGGATAGAGCACTGAACCTAGAGTCAGGAAGATTCAAATTTCCAAGTTCAAATCTGGCCTCAGACACTTAATACCTATGATATCCTGGACATGTCCTTTAACCCTGTTTGCCTGTAAAAATGAGATGGAAAAAAATGGCAAACCAATCCAGTACCTTTGCCAAGAAAACCCCAATGGTGTCATGAAAAGTTGAACACCATTGATCTGACTGAGTAACAATAACCTCCAACTGTAGCACTGACGCCCTTTCCATTGTTGCCTCCAAGTGAATCAAACAGAATTATAGCCTTGATATATATAGCATTGACATACAAAGGCCCAAGTAAGATTGATGAGAGTTCCCAAGGACTTCTCAATCTTATGATGCCTCGATTTCATTCTGTAAAGCAACTAGTGGAACCAAGTTGCTTTAAGTTAAGAAGCCTCTGCTCAAAGTTCTAACTGGGAAACAAAAAAGAGTTCTTCTTAAGGTAAGCAAGCATTAGTTAGAGCCTAATTACTGTGCTAAATAAGTCACTGTACAGAGAACCTTGTGAAGGAACAATAAATTTAGAGGATGGGAGAGAAAGAAGGACTCCTGTAGGAGGGGAAACATTTGGGATAGATGAAAAGAAGAGTACCAAAGAAACTCCAGGTTTGCACGGAATAGCAATTAAGAGGTTCTGGATCCAAAGGGCAATATAATGTATTGGGGAAAATGCTGAAATGGAATTAATAGACTGAATTCATATCCTAGTTGCCTGCTAGTTAGTTGCATGAACATCGAATGCAAGTTGCTTTCCTTCTCTGGGGATACCACAGGTAAATGGAGACACCACTAATACTTTCCTCATAGGCTTGTTGAGACAGAATTAAGACAATATACATAAAGTGTTTTGCAGACCTTGAAGTGAAATATGAATATTAGTTACTATTATTAAAGACCATAAGAGAAAGTGTCGTGTCAGAGCTGAAAGGAAATTTAATGTAGCCAGCCTTTCACAGATGAGGACATTGGGTTCCAGACAGGAGAAATGGTTAGTGAGCTTTTCTCTGTTCCTGTGTGGTCAAAATAATGCTCATTTGATTAGCATGGGATATTGAAGAATGAGGTATTGTGGGTACCAATCAGGACAGAAACTAGAGAATTAGCCGTACAGGACAGAAGATTATCCATTACAGCAAGAAGAGCTTCATCCTTAATTGGAAAGAAACCAATTCCTTGTTTGTTTAACTAGCCTTGATTTCATGATCAGTAAAAAGTATTTGGATTTCCTGAGCATGTTTGGATTTTATATATTTTTGGAATTTCATTCCAAGGAACCATAGAGCCCAACTCAGTAAGTTTTTTCATATACATGTATCTGAAATCAAGAACGAAACTGTATATACATTGAACTTTGATATTATTTATATAGGCAGCTCAGGGATATACTTGATAGATCACTGAGCCTGAAGTCATGAAAAGTTGAGTTCAAATCTAGCTTCATATGCTTTATAGATGTGTATTCCTGTACAAATCACTTAATCTCTGCCTATTTCAGTTTCCTCCTCTGTCAAATGAGGATAATCATAGCATCCACCATCTAGGGTGATTATAAGGATTCTATGAACTAACATATGAAACCTTAAAGTTTTATATAAATTCCAGTTAGTATCAGAAATATAGGATAATTGTCTACAAAGCTATAAGTTAATTGTCCTGCTTGTCTAATCTAGGGTCAGGTTTGATCAGGGGATCACATGATATTATAGATAGAAAGAGAGCCTAAGAGATCACCTTGTCTCATTTGATGCATTGGGGAAACTGAAACCTAGAAAGGGAATGTTATTTGCAGGAGGAAGGGTCAGAACTGAGACTAGAACCTGGGCATCTTAATACTCAGGGATCTTCCCGTTGTACCTCACTGTCTCACACAGTGTTGCATTTCATCATATTGCCTAATGCTCATGATTCTCCCTCAGGATACTATCAACATATTTGAAACAGAGAGAAGTAATAAATTATCTTAAGATAAAAAAATGTAACTAAAGCCAAAACAGAGCTATTTGACTGCCAGAACACATGCATTTTCAGTCCCACGCACCTTCCATTCCTAGGCTAGTTTATATTCTGTCTTTTCCATCAGAATGCTAGCTTATCCATCACTTCTCACAAATAGAGGCATAGTTTTTAAGGATGGTAAAACATTATCAGAATCACTGAGATTTTGGAGGAACACAGCATTTTATCATAGTCTCATTTGTTATAACCATTTCTGTATATTTCAAAGAATTTATCATCTAGTGACCAGTATCCTGCCTGACAGTCTGAGCACCAAAACCATACTGTGGAATGTTAAAGACCTGGAGGAAGGCTTAAAGGGAATTGAAAAGACCTCCACAGAGGATGGATAAGAAGATATGCACAAGAATTTCACAGGTTAAGAAGGCACAATAGGTTGCAACTTGGTTGTGAGAGGGAGCATCCTAATGGATGACCTCTTGGATATGCCGATGTATTGAAGTATTTGTATAACTTTCTCTTGTCCCCTATTGATTGCAATCTTTTTCAAGACAAAAATAATCTTATTTTATCTTTGAATCCCCAAAATGGAGCTTAGTGCTTTGTACCTGTTAATTGTTTATTAAAATCTTATTAATTAAGAGTTGGAAGGAACTTTGGAAATTAACTAGAACAACTTCCCACTCAGTACAGAGTCCCTCTCCTCATGAACATGGGGTTACCATCTGAATATCTTCAGTAATAAAAAAAAAAGCTTACTACCTTATAAGATTTTTTTTCTTGTTAGATGACTTTAATGGTTGAGAAGTTCTTATCTAAATTACATTGGAATCTTCTCTGTCCCCTGCCTCCTATAATTTGTATCTATTATTTTTTTCTACTGTTTGAGGCCAAATTGAAACCAATTTCCCAAGACAGCCCTGAAAGATAGTGACCCTTCATTTCTACTTCAGTTATTGAACCTGAACTTTCCTATTATCTTCAACTGATTTTCATCCATCATATAACAGCATAGTTTCCAGTCAGTTGCCTTTCTCAGCTTATCAATAAATGTCATAGAACTGAATGAAAAATACTTCTGATATGGCTTGATCAAAACCAAGGACAGCAGAACCATCCTTGCCTTCACTCTGGTTGCCATCTTTTTATCAACACAAACTAAGATTGTATTTTAAAAATCCTCAGTAACATTGCCATCCTGGCATGCATAGAATTGAGCAGATCCTCCCTAGAGGGAAGATAGGAAAATGTTGATGAGGTTTTCACAGGATCAGAAAATATGATGGGTAGTTCCTTTGCTGTAGGGAAAGATGCTCTTGAGAGATCCTAGAAACTGTGCTAATAAAAAGCAAGTTCTGGCAGGGTCTCTGAAGATGGAAGATCCCTGAGGACCAACCTAGTGTTGGATTGGATATGATTGAGGACTATCTGAGTGAAGGATAAAGAGGCTGCTCACCAGAACACAGATTTTCTTTATTCCAGGTCTAATAGAGAGGCAGCTTAGTGGTACAAGGTATAGAATTCTGAGCTTAGAGTTAGGAAGATCTGAATTCAAATCCAGCCCCCAACACTTATTAGCTGTGTGACCCATGCAAATCACTTTATTACTTCACAAGGTTATTATAAGAATCAAATGAGATAACATTTGAAAAGCACTTAGCACAGTGCCTGACATGTAGTAAATGCCAATAAAAGCTTATTCTTCTTCCCTTCCAGCACTCTATCCATTGTGCCTGTGAAGACATTCACAGTATCAAAGATCATATTAATTCTATTGGCTGCCACATTATCATCTTGATATCTATTAAGTTTTTAATCCCTAAACCTCTCAGGATTTTATCATGAATTGTTATCTTGTCATGTCTCCATTTTATTTTTGTATTATTTAACCAAAGTATAGTTTTGTATTTATTACTAACCAAAGTATAGTTTTGTATTTATTACTATTAAATTTCACTTCACTAGATTCAGCCCTTAATTCTTATCTATTATAAAATTAATCAAGGTTCAGAATTTGCATTCAACAAGCAGTCTTAAAGAAGGTGAGTACAAGTTCATTATTGCTCAGAACCTTGATTTAAATAAGACATAAGGGAAGAGCAAACTCATGTCACAAAAGTAATACACAATTAACAAACACAGTGGCTATAACAAATTATAACACTATAACATTAAAAAAAGCTTACTACCTTATAAGATTTTTTTTTCTTGTTAGATGACTCTAATGGCTGAGAAGTTCTTATCTAAATTACATTGGAATCTTCTCTGTCCTCTGCCTCCTATAATTTGTATCCATTATTTTTGTTCTACTGTTTGAGGCCCAGGTTGAAACCAGTTTCAACACTATAACACTATAACAAATAACATATAACATGCATCGTCACTACTTCAAGGAAGCACTAACATCTGAATTCCTTGGCTGGGAGAATCCATGTTCATAGCTAGTGGGAGCCATTGCTAGGAAAGCAGTACTTCCTAGCCAGATCTTCAAAGTCCCTTTCCACTAAGGAATTTGTATATGCTTGAACAAAGAATGCATTACACTAAGTATTCTCATTTGATACATGACTCTTAAGATATAGCAGCCTTCCAAGTACAGGATGACCCATCACAAGAAGCCCCCCAAAGAGAATATTTGTTCATTCTTTAGGAGGATTGTGTTTACTCAATAAATTAGCCAAGTTTATAGGACTGCAATAAAGGATACTCATTGATTAATGCACAAGAAAGGATGGCCTTCCAACTTCTTTGTGCTTTCCTGGTACTCCATCAGATAACTGCAAGCACCTTCTGATGTTCTCAGCAAAAAGTTACACAAAAGACATGACCAAAACTCACTTAAGATGCCTTACTCAATAGGATTCCTTATACTTGTTGAAACCTTTTTTTGATCCTCTCTGTGTCTCTCAATCTATAAATGATTCCTCTCAGTTTCTTGTCATTTCCAAATTGACCAATCCACAGGAGAATCTAAGCCAAAGGTTTTTGGAAAATCTATAGACTCCATCTCAGAATAATTTTCTTAAATCCTTGAAATAAAATACATAGGATTACAAAGGAAACTAATAATGTTGAAATTTGGTTATCAAAAAATTCTTTTAGTTCATGGAAAACTTCTTTAATAAATATCTGAGGCCATATTTGAATTCAGATATTCCTGATTCTATTCCAAACTAGTTTATGCTCTTTTATAGAAGCTCATTCTTGTAGATTTGTGAGGAATGGCCAAGGATGGTATTTCTGAGATTGTTCAAGGGCAAAATGTGATCCTCCTTTCTAATCTTCATTTCTATGACACAATGTCTCTTTTAAGGACAAAAATCCAGTTACTAAATTGCCCTTCCCAAAACTACTTCATTAATAATCTTACTGATTTCCCTGAGTCATAAATGATCTTTCTATCCTCAAAATTTCTAAGGTGTTTTATTTTGTACCCGTGGCATGCATTTTTCATTTTGTTTTGTTGTTTAGAGATTTGAGTTATTCCCTTTGTTGGACCATAAGAGTGGGGACCATGTCTATTAAGTAATAATAACAATAAAATAGCACAATGATATATAATATGTAACATTATAACTATTATTTTATAAAACTACAACCCATTTCTATTTTATGATAAGGTTTGCCAGTTAATCTGTAACATAACCCTGAAAATTAGTTCATGTATTACTATTTTCATTTTATATATAATGAAATAAGTTTAGAAAGGTCAAATAACTTATCTAGAATGATACAATTAGTAAATATTGGGCCACAAATTAAATTTGAGTTCTCTTGACTCAAAGTTTCCCTCTCATTGCTAGGCACAGGGGTCTATACATATTGGATACATAAAAAAGCTTTGTATAACATTAAAAAATTAGTTCATGACTCCTGGAGCAGCTAGATAGTACAGTGGATAGAGCACCAGCTCTGTAGTCAGGAGGACCTAAGTTCAAATCTACCCTCAGATACTTAACACTTCCTAGCCGTGTGACCCTGGGAAAGTCACTTAACCCCAATTGCCTCACCAAATAAAAAGAGTTCACAGCTATTTCTGTGAGACACCTTGTCTTCAATTAACTTCTAACTAAATGGAAGAAAATGTTGTTCTATTGCACAAGGGAAGACAGTCCCAATAAGCATCTCTCTGTTTCCAGCGACATACTCACCAAGCCCTTTTTAAAAAGCATGTTCCAGATGACCAATACCTGAGCTAGGAGGTTATACTTAGCTTCCAGACCATCTGATGCTCTGATGGGAGAGCTACTCAGACCTTATACTGTTAACCATGAACAGGAGCACTACCAAGGAGCGGATGGCCAAGTGACCCCCTAACCTAGTAAAGGTATCTGAAAAAGGACACCTTGATGTAAGTTCTAGTTCTGACACTGACATAGTGTGTGATCGTGGCCAGGTCAATTTCCATCTTGATTGATTTAAAATTAAGGTATCTACCAACTAAGTATTCTGTGATTTTATAGTTCTAACAAAACAAAGAAGCCCAAAGAAGAGGTAAAGGCTATGAATAGAATAATGGTGGCAATAACTGGTATTAAAATCAATATGTCTTAGTAGGTAGAGAGCTGGCATTGGAACCAAAAAGGATTGATTTAGAGTTAAGGTTCTTACCAACTAATATTGTGTGATTCTATAGTTCTAAAAAAAAAAAGAAGCCCAAAGAACAGGTATGGGATGTGAATAGAATAGTGATGATAATAATTGGCATTAAAAGCCAGTATGTCTTAGTAGATGAACCAGAAAGACATGAAAACAAGTTCCACTTCTGACATATCTTGACCAAATATGAATCTGAGCAAGTGACAAAACACCTTAGAGCATTAGGCCAGAGATGCAGAAAGCTGCAGAAAATATAACTAAGAAATTTAACAAAATAAATTAAAATGCAGTAGAGTATAGATAATATTAACATATAATTTTCTAAGTCAATATATGGCCTACAGAGATCCTTATGGATGGTTTAATGTCCTCTCCCTTTCTGTTTTGACACTGGTGCCTTAGAGAAGATACTGACTTGTATTGATGGATAGAATTTCCCCACTTGGGAGTCCTCTATACCAATAAGATCACAGGTACTGTTCTCTATCCCTACCCTACATAGCACTTTATGTAAATTGTCTGTAAATAAGTCAACAATCATTTATGATATTGTGAGTTAGACACTGTAATAAGCACTAAAGTTAGAAAGAAAAGAAGAACACAGCCCCTTCCCTCAAAAGGAGTATCTACTGAAGGAGACAACATTTGAATAACTAGGTACAATGCAAGATAATTGCAAGATAAATGAAAGTAATCTGAAAAGTAAATCATTAGTTGGGGGAACCCAGTTTTAACTTGGAAAGAGGGGACATATGAGGAGGAAGGTCTTCCTGCAGGAGAAATTTGAGTTGAACATGAAGAAAGCCAGGGAAATTTAGGAAGTAGAGGTGAGTATAGAGAGATCATTTCAAACATGGGGAACAGCAAGTACAAAGACATGGAGATGGGAGATGAAGTTTGAAGAACAACAATAATATAGAATATCAAGGTCTAAATATGTCTTAAGGATGTAAAATAAAGGGCCATGGGAGGAAAATGTGCTATAAAGATTATTTAGTTGATAAACCAAAGATCTAAGTGCTAATTTCACTGCTGCTAGCTATTTTCTAGCTATAGTGAAGGCACTAGTTTGGACAAGTGGTGATAATAGACCAGGTCTTTGCTAGTTCTAAATCTGAATATCTCTCTCAAAGGACCAAGATGACACTGAGCAAGATATTGGCTGTGTACTATACTGTGAACTCTTTGAGAGCAGAAACTGTCTTTTGCCTTTCTTTGTACCTGCCGAGTTTAGCTTATAGAGACAAGGAAAAGAAGACATGATCCATGTCCTCATGGAGCTTTTAGTTTAGGAAGGAAATAAAACATAAATACAAATATCTACCCTAGAAAGTAGGATGTAATAAAAAGGCCATACAAGGGATGTGGAGTTTCAGATGAAAAAGAAATTAGTTTCAACTTAGAAAGGTGGATCATAGCAGAGATAGCATTTGAGCTAGACTTTGAAAGATGACAAAAATTGTGTAGTGGGCAGGCTATTATCCATCTATTTGGATAGATAGACATACTTGGGAGGGCATTCTGGATGCTAGAGAGGGCATAAGCAAAGACACACAGCCGAGGAGCAAAAGATGTTCTGATACTTCTGAGTACTCCAGTTTGTCTGGCTACTAGGATAGAAGAAGGGGAAAAGTGTGAAATAAGAGTGAAAATGTAGGTTATTGCCAGTGCTGAGAGCACCTTGAATGCCAAGCTGAAGAGTTTAAATTTAATTCATTAGGCAACAGGGAACCAACTCAGATTGTTGGACCAGAGAGTGACATGATCCGAGAATATTTAAAGGCTCTGTGGAGGACTCCCTTAACAATTAAATTCAATTATGCTTGTCTAGGGAATTGAAGGATCCCTTTACAGTGATGGAAAGAGGAACAGAATGAGTTCATCCTGTTGAACAGGGCTTTATGAATCTATTGCTCTGAGTTGGACCTTACCTCCTCTTGCCTTTCTTTCTCTCTCAGTATGGAGGAGGAACGTGTTCATGACTGCTGACCATCTAGCATCATGCTGTGATTTGTTTAATAGTAGCTCTTGTTCTGTAAATATGTATAGAAGAATTGCACATGTTTAACAAATATTGGATTACTTCCTGTCTAGGGGAGGAGTGGGGAAAAGGGAGGGAGAAAAATTTGGAACACAAGGTTTTGCAAGAGTGAATGTTGAAAACTATCTTTGCTTGCATTTTGAAAATAAAAAGCTATTATTTAAAAAAAAATAATGGCTCATGTTCTTATAAATTAGAGTCAGAGTAACAAAAGGCATTAAGCCTCTGATATTCTATATTATACCATACTATATACTTCATCTCTTTTTTAAATTAGAGACAAATAGACCTGGTAGAATCAGGAATGCAGGTAAGAGGAGCTAAGCTCAAATCCACTCAGAAACTCACTAGCTTTGTAATCTTGGGCAGCTCACTTAATCTCACTTTAATAATTCTCCACTATAAAATGAGGATAACAATACCACCCACCTCCCAGAATTATTGTGAGGATCAAATGAGATAATATTTGTAGAGCCCTTAGCACAGTGTCCGGCACATAGTAGGTGCTTAATAGATGCTTGTTTCCTTCTTTCAAATAACCCTGAGAGGAAGGCAGTGGAAGTAGTAGTTTTCCCATTTTTTGAGAAAAGGAAGGCTGATAGGTTAAGGGCTTATTTAAAGATACCCAGTTAGAAAAAATCCGAGCCAGGAATTTGAACTCAGATCTTTTGAACCCATCCAGATTTTTTCTGTTTGTTTCTGAAATAAGAGGTGTTCTTGAAGGAGAGACCTCAGTTGACTCTTCTTGGAACGACCTCATTTGGCCTAGTTAGGAGGCTTTGGGTGGGTCCTTCAATGGAGCCCAAGGTAAACATTCAAGTTCTTCAAACCAAGAGAGGAAGGCAGTCTGACTCCTGTTTGTAGAGCCACCCACTGGCATCTCAACCAAGTACCCCCAACTGCCCTGGGCTCCCACTGGAATCAAGCTGTGCAGCTGCCCCTAGACTCATGATCGATGGCTGCCAAAGCCAGAAATCTGGCTTAGCTTGACCAGAGAGCAGTGAGTGGGTGGGTCATTTGTACATCCCAAAGTGTCAGAGGAGGAGAAGGACTTCAGCTCCATCCAGCCCACAGGCCAAACATTCTCTCATCCCTAGATACTTCTTGGTGAGAAAACCTGCCCAGCAGGGTTCCTTTGCTGACTGCCTGGGTTTTGCTAATGAAAAGTCAACTGATGCCTCCAAGTGGAAGAAAAAAGAAGTCATGATTTAAAGAAGAAGTCTGCATTCCTAGGCTAAGTCTCAGAGATTTGGGATTTTTATCCCTTTATATTTCAGAGTGATGTAGCTAAGATGCTCAGTGGATAGAGTGCTAGATCTGAAGTCAGAAAAACTCATCTTCCTGAGCTCAATCTGACCTCAAACACTTGCTAACTGTGTGACCTTCAGCAAGACACTTACCCCTATTTGCCTCAGTTTCCTCATCTGCAAAATGAGCTGGAGAAGGAAATGGCAAACCATGCCAGTATCTTTGTCAAGAAAACCCCCAAAGGGACCACTAAGAGTTAGACATCATTGAAAAGCTTGAATGGCGACAAATATTTAAGAGAAAAGTTCATGGTTGTAGTAGAAAAAGCCCTGGATTTTGAGTCAGATCTCAATTCTTCTACTTGTTATATGACTTTGGAAAAGTCACTTCTTTTATGAATCTCTGTTGTAAGATTAGAGAGTTGGACTAGATGGTCCCTTTAAAATTCTAATTCCTGTGAAAGATCCTACAATCTCCAGAACTGTTGCAGGAAGAGAAAACGGTTTTTCTGTTCTCTTATTTATTTTTTTATATATGTAGGGGAGGAGATGGAATGTGGTAATCAAAGCCTTTTCTGTATAGATAGCTTGTAAACTTGGAATTCATTGTTCCCGGTATAGCAAATGTGGGTATAAAACGGATTTGCTTCTTACTAGCCACTTAATAAACTTTAGGTAGGTCTCATACCCTCTAGAATTGGACTGGAAGATCTCTAAAGTCCCTTCTATCTCTAAATCCTATGATCACAGTTAATTAGGAGACAATGTGATACCTTCCTCATGCCTGGAGAACCTGGGCTCAGAATCCTTCAAGCCAACAAGTGCTGACCAAGTATAAGATATTGGAAATCTGAAAGACAAGATCAATTTGAGTTCCCAAGCTCCACAGGAAAGAATGGAAAAAAACACAACAGTACAAACTGTTCTCAGCTGGTGACAGCACCTGGCTTTTTCTACTTATGTCTTGGTGCCTTTAAAATGTAATATATAAACCCAGTAAAGTAGAAAATCTAACATACAATAAATACCAATTATAATGGAAAGTGTCCTGGACTGGGGGTCAAGAGGCATTGCCCAAGACCTTCCTGCCATAAACTGACATTGGGTAAATCCTTTTCTCTTTCTGACCCTCAATAAAATGAAGAGATTGGATGAGGTGACCTTTAAGAACTTTTCTAAATCTATCATTCTGTGATTTGTATTCTAAGACCCTTCCATGTTTTATGTTCTGTTTTTCTCCCTTTTGGAAAAAAACTCAGGTCAGCCTTAAGGGCATTTTACAGAAAGACAACAGCAACTCATGCTGCCTCTGATGCTTACTATTTTTGTGATCTTGGACAAATTATTTAACCTCCCTGAAGTTTCCTTCTCAATCAGATGAGGGAGTTGGGTTGACTTAAACTCCCTCAAAGGACCCTTCTCTCTTTGAAATCTGTAATGTTAAATAAGGTGAAAGAAGTAGATTATGTATGATTCAATATACAAATAATTATTAATCACTGACTGTATAGTAGATAAAGTGCCAAGCTGGGAACACAAGTAAAAAACTGAAACAATTCTTCTTTTTCAAGGAACTTTTATTATAATGGGAGACAACAAGTACATAGATCATTATATGCAGTATAATTATTAAAAGAACAAATACAAGTAAATATGATATAAGTAAAATCAAAGTAGTTTGAGAGGAAAAGTACTACTAGTTGGAGGAACAAAGGCTTCCTGCAGAAGATGGTTCTTGAGCTGCATCTTCTAAGAAGAGCATGGCTCTATGAGGAGAATGGGCATCCCAGGCCTATGAGGATGATCAGTACAAAAGCAGAGACTTATGATTTGAACATTGTGTATGAAAATAGAGAGGTCATGTCATTTCTCTAAATGATCAGGAAATTTTTACTGTACAAGGTGATTCTTTGAGCAAGAATATCCTCTGTGTCTTACCTAGCAAAGATGCTGTGTTCAGTCATTCCTTCCCTTGAGGAAAGTCACTTTTTTTTTCCTGAGGCTGAGGTTAAGTGACTTGCCCAGGGTCACACAGCTAGGAAGTATTAAGTGTCTGAGACCTGATTTGAACTCGGGTCCTCCTGAACTCAAGGCTGGTGCTCTATCTATTCTGCCACCTAGCTGCCCCCTGAGAAGTCACTCGAGTATGTTCTCTTCACTGGTGTGTGGCATTGATCTGGGGGCATATGATACTTTTTAGATTATGTTAGACCCTGAGTATGTATACCATGTAGAACCTATGGATAAAGGTGAGTCCATTGCAAAGAGACTGAACACCCCCCCAGTGTTCTGCCCCACTAGTCATTCCTTGCCAGAAAAAGAACAGAGAGAGAAAAAGGAGAGAGAGAGAGAGAGAGAGAGAGAGAGAGAGAGACAGAGACAGAGACAGAGACAGAGAAAGACAGAGACAGAGAGAGAGAATGAATATAAACCTGAGCATGATCATTATCAGAAGGTCATATAATGTTGGAAAAGGAAGTCTTTTACAGGATCTACAGGATCTTTCAGTCTTTAGAACAGGAATACAAAAAACCAGAATTAGAGGATAAGAGTCTTTTAAGAGACCTTAAAATGTAGACTGTCAGGCACATAGGATGCCAGATTTGGAAGAGACCATAAAATATAGATATTCAGAACTTGAAGTAACAGAGAAGTCATACCAAATAATAGCAAACCTTTCTAATGCCCAGGTGTCTATGAAGGAGTAGGAGTGATTATCTCTCACTGTTTATTTACCACAATCCAATCTATATGAAAATATTCTTGACTTTGCAAATGGGCATTAACCTTGAAAAATATTCCCATCTGAAACTTTCTCAATTAGATATTGTGGTAGTCAATTCTTATTCTAAAAAATGTGTGTGCATTTCCATTCCTACTATTTTTATGTATGTTTTTCATGTTTTAACTATCCTTAAATTATTACTTATATTGAATCCATTGCCTGTCCCAATTTTTCATATTTCATCTTTTCTTTCATCTTAATTTATTTTCATCCTTTGATGTTCTTGTATATATGGTCATAATTGTCATGGTCCTCAATATTTTACCTCCATTTTAATTCATCCTTTTGACTAATCAGCTTAATTTCTATTAGATTACAGGCTCCAAGAGGGCAAGGAATACATCTTAACTTTTAAAATTCTCTCCCAGCTCTCAGAAGAGAGTTCTGAAAGCAGTAGGCTTTTAATAAATATATTTTGAATGAGTTAATGATCATTTACTTCTAATTTTTAGAGCCTTTGAAGGGTACAACACAGTATAGTAAAAAGAAATCTGTATTTAGCATCAGAAAAACTAGATTTTAATCTTGGTTTTTTCTGTCATTGTTATCTTTCCTCTCTGAGTCTCAAATTCTTCTTCTGCAAAATGAAAAGTGATCTAGATCAGAGCTTCTTAAATTTTTTCCACTCATAACTCCTTTTCATCCAAGAAATTTTTATATGATCCTGGATTCATAGTTATGTAAAATAAGTATACAAATCAAACATTTACTGATAATAAATTATAATTTTGTAACCCCCATATTCAGATACAAGATCCCCATATGGGAGTCATGCACCAAAGTTTAAGATTCTGGGGACTAGATGACCTTTGAGATTATCTCTAAAATACTGTGTTCTAAGGTTCCTTCAAGTTCTGCATATTTGTGTTTTATGGTCTCTTCCAAATCTGGCATCCCATTTGCCTGACGTTTTCCATTCTAAGATCTTTTAAGGACTCTTATCCTTTAATTCTGGTTTTTGTAGTATCTGTTCTAAGGACCTCTATTTCTAATATCATATGACTTTCTGATGATCATCATATTCAAATTTATATTCATTCTCTCTCTCTGCTTTCTTACTATCTTTCTCCTTTTTCTTTTTCTATTCATTTTCTGGCAAGGACAAGGTTCTTTAAAAGGTCAGCTTAAGGAGAAAACTTGGCTAGTTTAGGGTACAAAATTACTTAATGAGTATAGATTGTTTGAGCCACTCCCCTATACACTGTGCAGACTCAGAAAATATTTGATAGCAATGATGAATCCATGAAAAAGCCAGAAAGCAGATTAACCCTGTTGTTGTTAAGAACCAATAGATCCTGAGGCTTACTGGCCAACAACTTTGGCTGGGATTCATGGACCTTGGGGAGGAGTTTTCTTTAATTTGGCAAACTTAATAACTCAATTTTTATCAACTCTTTGAGGAGGCAGTAGGGGGTGGGGAGAGGAAATAAAAGGCAGAGAACTGATTTACACTGACCAGATTTCAGAGACAGATTGATAAGCCAGTTTTCAACTTATTCATTTACACCAAGAAACACATCTGCCAAGTGGGCCAGAATCCACATGTCAGTTGACCAAGCAGTCAGTGCATTCTATCATTAGTTGGAATGTCTTCTTGGGAAATGGAACAAAGAACCAAAGGCAACTTGTTGGAAAGAAAATGAGGGTAAATAAAGTTGGTGGTTGTTAAAAGAATTGTGTTTTTTTTTAAATGAACAAAAATGCATTTTTTTCTCTCTTCCACTCCCCACTGGGAAATGGAAAACTTGTATTAAATATGCCTACTTCAACAAAACAAATTCCTTCATTGGCCATGTCAAAAAAAGATATGACTAATTCTGTACCCTGAATCTGACACCCCTTTCTGAAGAGGTGCATAGCATGCATTATCATCATTTCTCTGGAATTATGTTTGGTTATTGCATTAGTCCTACCCTTAAGTCTTTCAAAGTTATCTATTTTTGCAGTATTGTTACAAATTACTCTCCTGATTCTGTTTGCTTCACTCTGTATCAATTCATACAATTCTTCCCAGGTTTCTTTGAAACAATCCAGCATAATGGTATTCCATCACATTTATATGCCATAATTTATTCAGCTATTCCCCAATTGGTGACATCACCTTAGTTACATTTCTTTGCCGCTACAAAAAAGCTATAGGCCTCTAATGATTGTGCTAGATCAAATTTTACACACAATTTAGTGACTTTCTGAGTATCTTTCCAAATAAAAATGATGATATTAGTGAACAAGGTCATTAAGACATGGTAATTTGATTTTCTGTGTTCTACAATAGGAACTTTGGACAAGTCAGTTTCTCCCTCTGGGACTTAGTTTCCCTGTGGGGAAAATGGAGGAGTTTAAGCTGAAATCTCTAAGATCTTTTAAGTTCTAAATCAAGATGACTGGACCTTCTTGAGCCTGGACAATACTAGAAACACATGAAACAATTATAATCCCTAACTCTCTGTTTTCTGTATAGACTGTTTGTTCTTGTTTTAACTCATCATTAGTACTTTATAGTTTTCAAGGAATAGAAGTTTTTCCAAAGAATCTTCATAAGAGTGACAATTATATTGGTTTCTCCCTGGTAGGATTTAAAGAAACTCAGCCATCCATATTTTAAATCAATTTTTTTGGCAAAGTAGTGATAGAGTTATTTCTGTACTGACCCAGTCTTCTCATTCTATGTTGTCTTCTTACTTTCCCTTTCTGAGGGTGGAGTTTCCTGAGCCTGAAGCCCAGGTTCTCATTGTACCCTTGTTTGGAACTTGCAACCTGCTATAGACTGATTACACTTCTTTCTGCCTTTATTGTCACTTCAATTCAGCATACGTTTATTATTCATCTACTGTGTACAAAGTCTCACTTATGATACTAGAGACACAAAGATACAAAATAACCTAGTGCCTGCCTTCAAAGACTTTTTAATCTAAAAGAGTCAAGCAGTAAGATGTTATACATTTATTGAGGGCTTACTTTGTGCCAGGCACTCAACTAAGTGAACAAAGTAAGACAAGAAAACAGTCTGCCCTGAAGGAGTATGCATCCTAGTGAATGAGATACCTTGTAAGCAACTAAGTATAAGATATATAGAAAATAGATGAAAGTATGAGAAGAAATATCTATATGCAACTAAGAATAGTAATTAGCATTTATATAGCATTTAAATTTTTTCAAAGAGCTTTATATTTTATTCCATTTCATTCTTACAATGATAGAGAAATATTATCATTGTCTCCATATTACAGATGAGGAAAACAAGGCTAGGAGAGTTTAATTTAATCACCTTGCTATGTCACATAACTGATAAATGTCTAAGTCAGAATTTGAGTTTTTTAGAACATAAGCCTTAACACTCTAGGATCAATGCTCTATCCATTGTGCCACCTAGCTGGCTAATAACATAAACTAGTATGTGATTATAGCAACATCCAAGTCCAGGCTGAGTATTCTAGGTAAAAATGAGTAAGGGATATCACTTTAAGCAAGGGAAATCAGGAAAAATTTCCCAGAGCCACTGGGCTTACTAGACAAGAAGAACATCAACAGAGAAAGATAAGGAAAATATGTGCTTTGGGCATGGGGAGTGGAAGTGGATGAAAAGCTCAAGGAAACTAGAGAAGACTAGACAAAAGAGCTACTAGATGACTATGGATGACACATAGGGTGCTTGAAAAGAAATAATGTCAAAAAAAAAAGTTTGAAGCCATATTGTAGAGGCTCTTAAAGGGCAGGTTCAGAACTTTGCATTTTATCATATGGGTAACAGGGAACTACTTAGCAAATAGTTAAGGGAGATTTGTTAGCTAGGGAGTAACATAGTTTGACCTGGATGGTTATAATTTGGGTAGTTGTGGTGGATTACAGCGAAGAGACGGTAAGCAGAATCATTGAGGATTAGAGTGACAGGTAGTTTTGATTATGGTTGCAGACTAGAAGAAGTAGGGGGTGAAGGCACAGAGTGGCAGGGCAGTTGGCAAAGTAACTGGAGAGTTAAGACATTTGTCATCATTCTCCAATCAGCTGCCAAACTGATTTTCCTAAAACTTACATCTAGTTATGTCACTCAACTTTTCAATAAATACTACTGGCTTTTGTTTATTTTTGGAATCAAATATATTCATCTCTGATTAGCATGGGAAACCCCTTCATAAATTAATTTCAGCAAATCTTTCCAGATTTATTACATATTACTGTAGTTTAATTTTATATTTTCACCCACTCTGTTGTCCAGCTAAACTAAATTTTTTGCTTTTCCCTACAAACTACCTTCATTTTCCTCTGATATTTACTATTTGGGTGATCTTAGACAAGTCACTTAATTTCCCTAGATCCTTCTTTTCCTCATCAGTAGAATGCAATATTCAAACTAAGTAGCTTCTCAGTTTTCTTCTAGCTCTAGCTCTATGATCTCATGATCCCATCTTTTTGTCTTTGCCTAAGTTTTCCCTTATGCTTGGAAAGCATTCCTTCCTTATCTTTGCTTCTTATAATTCCTAATATTCTTTAAGAATCAGCTTGAATACTACTTTCCACATAGCATTTTTTTTAAAATCTCTCCTACTAAAAAATTACTTTGTATTTATTTTATGTATTTACTTTTGTATTTTTTATATCTTCATGTATGTGTATATATGTATATAATTGTGTCTCTATCTCTTCTTACCAGGAAGGTGTTAGAGCCTGTTTGAATAGACTCATGAGAATTGATTATTACATTTTTAGTGGGACATATATTTATTTTTAAGAGAGCCATTTTAAACCTTTACCAGCACATGCCAACCTTTACCTTAATAGAATGTAATCTGCTTTAAGGAAGAGACTATTTAATTTTTTATTTTGTATCCCCAGAACCTATTGCAGCACCTGCTGCATAGTAATTGCTTAATAAATATTTATTGATTAATCTTTCATCTGCACATCTCCCAGGGTCTTTCATATAACTATAATCTTAACCCATTTGTATCATGTTTTAAAAGCTTATAATGCTCTTACTTCAATATGGTTGGTATTGAAAGTATTATCTCATGGAAATATGTTTAAAAGAATTGCACATATTTAATTTATATCAGATTACTTACTGTCCTGGGAAAGGGGGTAGTATACAAGGAAAGTAAAAAAAAATTGGAAAGTCTTACAAAAAAGAATGTTGCAAACTATCTTTATGTATATTTGGAAAAGTAAAATATTATTGAAAATAAAAAAGAGGAGAAAAAAAGTTATTCCCATTTTATGATGAAGAGCTAAAGTTCTCTTAATGGTGATGGTGGTGAAACAGTATCAGAACCAAGACTTTAACATGTCTCTTGACTCTAAGATGAGTGTTCTTACTTCTGTAAGATCAGTTGGAAAAGACTGAATGAATGAATGAGTAAATGAGTCTATCCATCAATCAGTCAATCACTCAATTCTGGTTGGTTCCAGTGGGCCCAAATGTGCAAAGTTATATACAGTGCCTCATCATTTGGATAGTTCTAGGTAGAAGAAGCTGACAGCTACATTGTTTAATCAAGAACTGCCTAGGCCTAGTGAAGCCAGAGCTGATGTCTAGATGTGCTTTGAGGTCTCTTTAATATATTCTGTCAACTGAGGAGAGGAGAGGAACGTGTGATAAACGCTAATCTTAGTCTTTGTCAGTGGTAGGACTTGCCAGGATATCTTCTTCACTAACTTGTAGTTTTAAAGAAACCCTTTCCTTGATTAATGCTAATCTGCAGACTCATTGTCCTTTGGCAGCTGTGGATGTTGGAAACTGATGTTCTTCCAACCAAGATCCCAGAGTCCCAGATGCTTTGGAAAGGGTGGGATGTCCTCATTCCTTATAGACACTTTGAGGGCACCCAGCATATGGTGCCTAATTCAGGCTTGTGAAAGTGACAAATGAACACTTAGAAAGAACGGCACATCCTGTAGCTAAAACAAAACCCTGTTGACAGAGAGAGGTATCTCATAGCTGACAAGAAGTTTCCAGGAGTTGAAATATAATGATTTTTAACCATACCAGTCATTACTGAGAACAATCAGGTATCCCAATGTATTGAAAGAACTTAACAGAAATGATAATTGAACCACTGAGATTGAGGTTGAAAGAATGATGGATATAACTTTATAGCTGGTCATAAGCCATAGCCAAAAACATATTGTTTAATGAAAGGATCCTTGTCAGCCTGAAGAAAGATCTTAAATGGAATAGTATAGGGAACTATTGGTGGCATCCTATTTTGTGTCGTTAGTTTGGATATATTGTATTTGAGATAGTGTAGCTTAGTAGGATACTGAAAAAGTCAGTAGGCAATTCTCTAAAACTGTAAGATTTTAAATATACCAATGAAATCATGTGTCGGGTTAAATATTTATTTCTCTATCCACTTGGATAAAGTTGCAAATGAAATTATCAAATTTGTGAATGACATGAAGATAGGAGAGATGGGTAGACCATTGAATGATAGAATCCAAGATCTACCTAGGGATACTGAAGAAGAGTCTTTTTTTTTTTTTTTTTGAGGCTGGGGTTAAGTGACTTGCCCAGGGTCACACAGCTAGGAAGTGTTAAGTGTCTGAGACCAGATTTGAACTCTTGTCCTCCTGAATTCAGGGCTGGTGCTCTATTCACTGCATCACCTAGCTGCCCCTGAAGAGGAGTCTTGAATAGGGAATTTGGCCCGGTGACTTAATTAGAAGCTAGCCTTCCAGAACCCAGTACAGATCTGTCAAATCTTAAGCAAGTTTCAATTGTTTTACTTAAATATGCACCCTTTGGTAAAGCTTTGATTTTCTTCTTCCAGGATATTTAAGGAGAGCAATTTCAGGACTATGTTGATGCCCATGCTAAACTCCGATGGGCTCCTGTTGTCAGAGTAACTATGATGATGGTATTTTATATACAGGGAAACTTCAACCCACAGAGGTCCTATAACTTAGAGAAACATAGACAAATTGAGCATCAAACCCAGGGGAGGGAATGGGATTCACAGCTTACTGTTTATATCGACATGGTCTTGCATATAGTGGGTGTTTAGTGACTGATTTGGCTCATTTATAGAATTTGCCCGTAAACATTTGCTGAAGGTCTTATATATGTGTTGTGAAAAGAGCAATAAGCCTGGAGTTGGGAGATGTTTGTTCAAAGAACCAGCAAATTTACAGTTACTGCAACAATTTATTATTGTTTCTGTCTTCTCACAGCCCCTCCAACATTGACTTTTTTCATATTTTGTTCATCTTTATGAATTTTCAAGGTGTGATGTGAAACTTGATTTGTTTTATTTTGCATTCCTCTTATTATTATTAGTGATTTGGAGAATATTTTCATATTGTTAAGTTATAGTTTCTCTTTTGAAAACTATGTGCTTTGATCACTTAGATATTAAGGAAGAATTCTTGGTCATATGTTTATCAGTTCTCTACCTTGGATATCAATGGTATTTGGCACAATTTCTTATCTTATTCTATCTTATTACTTTTGTTCATGAAAAATTTATAAAATTTTTATAATCTATATAGTGTTTCTGTATTTTGTGATCACTTCTATTTCTGTTCAATTAAAAATTCTCTCTTTAGTCACTTGCATTTTCATTTGCCTATTCTCTTGCATTTTTTTAAAATTATGTATGTTGCAGTCAGGTATCCATTTAGACCATATTGTGGTGTGTAGTGGAAAATGTTCTTCTCAACATAATTTCTTCCAGATTGCTTTCTAGTTTCCTCCCAGGATTTCTCATGCAACTGGAAGTAGTCTCCACCGTAATGTGTATTTATGGGTTTTTCCAACACTGGACTTTTAATGCTTCTAGTAGAACATGTTTACTTCAAAAGAACCATGGGTTACTTAGCAGTAGAATGCAGTGCAGGACAGTTTCATGAATTGCTGCAGCCAAATATTTAGGTCCCACCTCAAAAAAAAAAAAAAAAAAAAAAAAAAAAAAAAAACACCTGACAAAACTAAAAAGCTACCTGGTTGTCAGCCTTCTAGTAATGAAACTCTCTGTTCATATTTAGCTAGTTTTATGTTCCAGTGATAGACATTCTGGCCATTACTGTCTTATCCCAAGATTTCTAACATAGTATGACCAACTTGTCAGTGCTTGGATATCAGGCACTCTTCTGCCTTAGTCTTCATGAACTCAGATCACATTTATGACAGTTGCTTGACAGGAAGCTCAGAAACTTTGTGAAAGGAACACTGTCTCTTCTTAGCTGCTCTGTGAGGAGGCATAGTGGAAAGTGGCTATAAATATTTTTGGCCTCTTCAGCCTATTCCTCCTTTAGTGGCCATTAATAAATTAAGATCATGCATCAGTGGTAGACCTGCTTAGAATCATAGCCCATCAAAGCTGGGAAGGCTTTTGGAAGCCTGTCTCAAATCCATTAATGTATAAAAGGGGAAAGTAAGGTCTAAAGAAAAGGAACCTTCCTACATACAAATGAGGTGGTCACAGGATGGGGTCTGGAATTAAGTGATTGTATTTGGGACTCATTATACAGCTGCATCTCCTCAACAGCTTTCTCAATATTAGCTCTGATTACAAAGCCACCTGACATAGAATGGTTAAGAAGATTATTACTTTATATCATTTTCCTGGAAGGGAATGTTTAAGCTGGGGCATAATAAATAAGATTATTTGAGAATATTTTGGTGGAAAAATTGTTTCTTAAAAAGTTACTTTCAGGCTATGGTGAGTCATAGAAAATAGTTTCTAGCATAAGATAATCTGTGGATATCTATGGATGGCACATGTTAAAATGTTGTTGCTGACTTTGAATAATCAGAATGGGCAGTTAAGTGGCATAGTACATAGAATGTTGGACCTGGAATCAGGAAGTTCCTGAATTCAAATCTCATCTTATATACTTACTAGCTGTATGATCCTGGGCAAATCACTTAACCCTGTTTGTGTCAGTTTCTTCATTTGTAAAATGAGCTGGAGAAGAGAATGGCAAAACACTGTAATATTTTTGCCAAAACCCCAGATAGGGTTATGAAGAATCAGACATGACTGAAAAAAAAACCTGAACAATAGTAACACAATAATTAGTGTGATTAATCTGGGAAAGCTTTGTAGCTTAGATAAGCTTAGACTCAGATTTCCCACACATATTGTTCCCATACTTCTTGAGTGAAGCCTTGACCACTTCAATAGAAAACCTTAGTTTATATTCTTTAAGTAAAACCTTTTTATTTGTGCTTAAAAGAAGCAATACAGTTTTTAAAACATAATACAACATGGACCCATGTATATAGCTTTAGGGAAAGATCTGGTCAAAAAAAAACATACTGAAGTGATAATGCTTGTGAAGCTTTCATTTATCATCAGAGACAATGTGGAAAAAGTAACTGAAAAGTAATGCATCTTAAACAATTCTTTTCTTTCATGATGTCAGTCTTGAGATTGCTTTCCATTTAAAGCATATACACTAAATTTCTTCTTTCCTACAGTTTATACTTTCAGATTAAATGAAAGGCAAAGGAACTTGAATACTTAAGCTGTGAGAATTTGATGTCCAAGTGGCTATTAAAAAATAAAGCTTAACTTTGTATGTTGCAACATACTCTGTCTATAAGCACATATCAGTCTTGGGTCAGCTGATGTAAGCCTAGCAAGAGTGCTTAGAGGTTATGGGCATAAGTTTTGCAGCTCATAATGAATTGTAACCTTTTGACTCCACAATCTATAACCTCCTTGTCTTCTTGGAACACAGACTGAAGGTCTGAGAGAAGGGAGGTCAGAAAGGACATGATGGAAAAGAAAGGGCTGGGAAAGAATTCTGAGAGCTTTTATTGTTTAGATAGAGGATGGATCTCCTCCATTTCCCAAGTGCAGAACAACTACAGAACATTCCCAAAGAAAGGATGAAATCACAGACTTTCAGGAAAGATGAAGAGAACCAGGGCTGCGAGAGGAATATAGGAGGGGAAAAGAATAAGACTCCTGAATGTTGTCTGTTGCAAAGATTTCAGAGTCAGCAATTATTTGGCATTTTCAGGAAATAACCTAAAAAAGGGAAATTCATATTGCTTTAATGGAGACAGTAAAATGAGTTTAAGGCAGTACAGCAAGGAAGGGATACAAGATTGACCCAGTGAACTCTTTATTCTGGGACAAATACAAATACTTCCACATGAAAATTGAGACAGGAATGGAGTACAACCAGGGATGTATTCCAAGAGCCTTGAATATTATGGTCTTCTGATCATAATAAGAAGTGTCCATGATGGCCTAGTACCCTTGGATCCTTGTTTCAGGGTCAGGGCCTCTCCTGAATGCAAGCTGCTCAGATGTTTTATAGAGATGAGAAGGTATTGCACACAGGAAAATCTTACTGGTTTTTCATCTCCTCCGAAATATCTAAGTGTTCACAAAAAAAGAAGAAAGAAAGCTGAGAGAGAAGCAGGAAGGGGAATAAGACTCTTGAATAACAATGTATATTGCTATGACTAGGCATTATAAGCAAGGGAAACATTGATCAACTCTAGAAATGTCTAGTTTGGAATGTTCCAGTTATAGAAGCAGCTGATGGAAAGAGAATAGCTATGACAAGAAAATGTATAGCTTGTTTACCAGAGAAAGAGAAAGTCCAAAATACCCAGAGGTTTTTATGGACTATGTAAGCTGGCCTGAATTTCTTGGACTTTAGTCCATCCAATTTAGGATTCAGCATTGGCTCTTGCCTATTTCTAATGAACAATATGACAGATTCAACTTTTCTGAGATTTATCCTATTCCTTAAATTCTTGACTTATCAAATTTCAAAATATGATCTATGTGGACTAAATGTTTTCCCCAGATATTCAAAGCAGGCTGTTGTAATGAAATTTTTTTTAAAAATCAAATTAATTTGAAGTTGGAACACGAATTAAAATGCTAATTCTGAAAAGTTTCTAATACTTGAATTATTACAAAAACCTCCTAAGAGGTCTTTTAATCTCAGTCTTTTTCCTCTATAATACACCTTTCATACTGCCGCTGACCAATCTTCCTGATCAGTTGATTCTATAGGTCCTCTGCTTAAGAGTATTTATTGGTTTCCCATTATTCACTGAGTAAAGTCCAAATGTCTTTGACTGGCATTCAAGGCCTTCTATGATTTATTGTCACACAGTATTTCCAACTCTATTTTATATTGACCTATTCTGCATTCTTTCTGCTCTAACCAGAAGGGATTAGTTTTTCTCTCCTATATGTTTTATGCTTTCTGCCTCTTTATCTTTGTTTTCCATATTTCCTTACATCTTGAACATCTCTTCCCCCCTCTACCTATTTAATCCTTACTTAGCCTTTAAAACAGGATTTTTAACCTAGGATTCATGAATTTTTAAGAAAAAAATACATTTTTACAAACAATTTTATTTAGTTCCTTGTGATTACTTTCATATTTACTTTTTTATATTTAATTTTAATTTTATTTTTATTTTTTATAATTATAACTTTTTTTGAAAGTATATATGCATGCATAATTTTTTACAACATTATCCCTTGTACTCACTTCTGTTCTGATTATATGCTCTTTTTAAATACACATTGCTTTATTAATCATATTGAGAGAGGAAAAATCAGAGAAAAAAGAAAAAACTAGGGAAAGATAAAAAAGTATAGCATGTGTTGATTTACATTCAATATCCATAGTTCTTTTTTTGGATGCAAATGCAAATGGCATTTTCTGTACAGAGTCTATTGGGATTGCCTTAGATCACTGAACCATTGAGAAGAATCAAGTCTTTCATAATTGATCACTGCACATTCTTGTAGTTATTGTGTACAATGTATTCCTGGTTTTGCTTAGCATTAGCCATATAAATATTTCCAGGTCTTTCTAAAATCAGTTTGTTCATTATTTTTTATAGAGCAATAATATTCCATTATCTTCATATAGCACAACATGCTCAGCCATTCCCCAACTGATAGGCATCTACTCTTTTTCCAATTCTTTGCTATCACAAAAAAGAACTTCTATAAGCATTTTTTCACATATGGGTCCTTTCCCCTTTTTTATGATTTTCTTGAGATATAGACTCAGTAATGGCATTGCTGGATCAAAGGAAATGCAGTTTTATAGTCCTTTGGGCTTAGTTCCACATTGGTCTCAAACATGGTTGAATCATTTCACAACTGTAACAATAATGCATTAGTGTCCCATTTTTCTCAAATTCTCTCCAACATTTATCATTATCTTTTCCTGTTATCTTAGTCAATCTGAAAGGTATTGGGTGATACCTCAGAGTTGTCTGAATTTTCATTTCTGTAATCAAACAGTGATTAGAGCATTTTATTCTTATAATTATAGATGGCTTTAATTTCATCATATGAAAATTGTCTGGAAAAATATTTTGATAACTGTGTTTAAGCATAATTGCTTTCCTTTTATAATCCTAAATGTTTTATTTTATAATAATAGCTAGCAATTATATATGGTCACTAATACTTCCCTTATCTACAGATCTGACATATGATTTTGTAAGCTGTAAGGTTTTATAGTTTTTTAAGAATATTATCTCATTTCATCTTTATAACAATCCTGAGAGACAGGTGCTATTGTATCCCCATTTTACATATGAGGAAATTAAAAAACCAGACCTCAGAGTCACATAGCTAGAACATGTCTAAATTTTAACTCAGATCTTCTTGATTCTAAGTCTAGCACTTTATCCACTGTACCACCTAACTGCCTATTTTGTACATTTAAAAGATATTATTCTTGATAGTCTAGTAGTACCAGATCTCAGATTATACTACAAATCATCAAAATATTCTGATACTAAATAAGAAATAAAGCAGTGTATCAATGAAATATATTGGATACCCAATATAGAAAAGTAAATGACCACCATATCCCAGTTTTGATCATCTCAGAGATCCTAGCTGCGGGAACAAGCACTCAAAAATGGTGTTAGGAAGCAAAAATGGTTGTGGGAAACTGCTAAGAAAACTGGAAAGTAGTCTGGCAGAAACTAGACATAGATCAATGTACATCATACAGTATACTAAAATAAATATAAATTCAGTATATGATTTAGACATAAAGGGTGATATAATAAGCAAATTAAGGGAACACACAAAAAATTATCTGTGAAATCAGTAGATAAGGGAAGTATTAGTGACTATATAAGAGAAAGGAAGAATCACAAAAGGGAAAATGAATTATTTATATTAAATTAAATTTTTAAAGTTTTACAAAACAGAATTAATGCAATCAAAATTAGAAGAAAAGCAGGGAAATAGGAGAAAATTTTGCAGTCAGTTTCCCTGGTAAAGTTCTCATTTTTCAAATATATAAGGAACTGAGCCAAATTTATTTAAAAAAAAAATAAGAGCCATTCTCCAATTGATAAATGGTCAAAGGCTATGAACAGGAAATTTCCAGAATAAGAAATCAAAACTATCAGAAGTCATATGAAAAGTGCTCTAAATCACTAATAATTAGAAAAATAAAAACTACAACAACTCTAACATACTTACCCCTATCAGACTGGCTAACATGACAGAAAAGTAAAATGAGGGAGGGTGCTAGAGGGGATAAAGAAAAATTAGACATGAATACTAGTAGGGTTATAAGCTAATCTAGCCATGGAAACAATTTCTAACTAGGCCTAATGGGATTTAAAATTATCTATACCCTTAATTGAGCAGTCCTTCTATCAGGTTTGTATCTCAAAGAAATTAAAGGAAAAAAGGAAAAACATTCACATGTTCAAAAATATTTATAGCAGCTTTTTTTTTTTGTAGTGGCAAAGAATTGGAAACTAAGGAAGTTCCCATCAGTTGGGGAATTACTGAACAAGTTATGATTTATGATTGTGATGGGATATTATTTTACTATATAAGACATGATGAAAGACATATTTCAGAGAAACTTGGAAAGACTTGTATGCACTTTTGCAAAGTGGAATGAGCAGAACCAGGAGAACATTGTACACAGTAATAATAATATTGTAGTGATGATCAATTGTGAAAGACTAAGCCACTCTGATCAGTGTGATTATCTAAGACAATTCCAAAGAACTCATGATTTAAAAAATGTTTTCCCTTCCCAGAGAGGGAAGTAATGAATTCTATGTGCTGATTGAAGCACTTTTTTCTTCATTTTTTTTTAAAGCAACATGGCTAATGAGGAAATGTTTTGCGTGACATCATATATATAATATGTATTTCTGCCTCCTTCCCCAATTTGGAATAAAGGATGAGAATTTAGAACTGAAATTAAAAAAAAAAGTTTAAATACATGTTATTTTGAAAAGAATCCACAGGCTTTACCAGAATATCAAAGGCATCCATGACACACAAAAAAAGGTTAAATAACTCTTCTGTAAATCCCTACCTGGATGCCACATCTTCCATGAAACTTCTTATTTACCCCAGTTGACAATGCCTTTTACCCCCCCTTAATTTCTCCTTATGCTTGGTTTTGTGTCCTTTGTATACATGTAACTACGATACAAAATAGTAATGCCAATTACTTTTGTATCATATCCAATTCCATTAGGGCAGGAATCCTGTGTTATATAAACTTTGTATCTCTCCTAGCACCTAGCACAATGCTTTGGACACAGTAATATAGATACTCAATAAATATTCGTTGATTTGAATGACAGTCAAATAATTTTACCATGTTTTATTACAAATATTTTAAAATAAAAAAGAATCTCTTTATTTCATGCTTAGAAAAGGTGCATCTTTTTAAATGTTCTAGTTATTTATTAGCTCCTTAATATTTAAAGATGATACATGCAGGATCAAGATCATGGTTCGTAAATTATGATTTGGAAGATACATATGAATGGGTCCAACTCAATGATTTTACAAATGTAAAAATTGAGGTTTAGAGATGTTAAGCAAATTTCTCAGAATCACACAGGTAGTGTCAGATACATCTGAATCCATGACCTCTGACTCCACAGGCAGCAACCGTATTGCTGTATGTTTTTTTTTTCAAATTGTGGTACTGGTTTGGATATAAGCCACATACATTTTTTCAACTTCAAAGAAGAAAAAATGTACAAGTGTATATGGGGGATGGGAAGGGGACAGTCATACACATGCAAAAAAAAAAAAAAAAAATCTGATTCTCTGACATCCAGCTGGCTCAGTGTGTAAAGAAAATTGCTGCAGGAACTTTTGGCATGACAACTTTAGTGTGTCTCCAGAAAGCCATCTAGCATGACACACAAGTGAAATGTGCTCCAAAGGGTGCTATGATAGCTCCCTTCTGAATCAATGAAACACTTATCTGAGAGCCCATGCATCTGGTACAGATTAAATGCCAAACCCTTCTGTACTCTGAGGTTGATAATCATGGTACTGAGGGTGGTGTAAAGTTAGGCAGCCTGATTTCCAAAGTTACAGTTCCCATAGTAACAATGGGTATTTTACCAACCCATAGTTTAAGGCAAACTGAGTTCAGGATGGAATGATACTTTCTCATAGTGGGCATTCCTGAGTTCTGGCCTCAGTCTTTTTCTACATGTGTGATTCTGGGCAAGTCACTTTATCCTGTTTGCCTGAGTTTCCTCAACTATCAAATGAACTGGATATGGAAATGTCAAAATACTCCAGCATTTTTGCCAAGAAAAGCCCAAATAAGGTCCCAAACAGTCAAATAGTACTGAAATAACAACAACAAGAACAGAATTTTCTAGTTTTACTCCAGTATTTCCATCTTTTCTCTTATCTGACTTAAGTTTTGACTTATCTAGAACTCAATGTCATTAGGAAAGATATCCCTATTTTTCCAGCTATACTATCACAGTGACCATCCAGTCATTGATTTATTCAGCAAAAAAGTATTAAGTATATCTATCTTATGCAATCTAACACAAAGGTCAAGACAGGAACACAAATAACTTTAACTTAAGATAGACTGTGAGAGAAAGGATATGAAAGCTAAACTGGCTTTTGAAGTATAATTAGAATTTCACCAGGTAGAAAGAGTATGGGAAGTCAATCTAGATGTAGGAAATGATGGGAGAGCAGTGACATAGAGAAAAGCTTGGGACAAATACAGCACACAGGAAGTGGTACAGCTCAGCTGAAACAAAATATGTATAGGAGAACAGTGAGAGATCTTATGAAAATGTCCTCATTCTCTATCAGGATTTTAATATCATAGCAAAATCCTCTTATGCCATTCACTCCCCCTCCCTCCTTCAACCTAAAGTTCCTGGACTGAAGAAACATTGACTTTGCCTGGTTTCAGAATTTGTAACTACTGCTGATGGTGGCTTCTTCAGCTTGAGATTGGGCTGATTAGTGATTCTGCCAGCTAAGAGAGAATATAGGTCCCAGAATGAAAATAGGTTCTCCCTCAGTTACCAAGTCAAGGAAGAAAAGGCAGGCTGCTGGCTGTATCCTGGAAGCAGAACATCCCTGGAAGGTATGCCTTTTGTTGCCAGAAACTACAAAAATATTCCATTTAAGTTTATTTGGCTGCAAATCTTTTCTTCACTTAATTAAATTTAAATGATGAAGCTATTGATTATTCATAACTTTGTGCATATATCTACCATGTAAAGTCTAATAGCACAAATACCAAAATGATGTATAGTAGAATGGATAGACTGTTTGACTGAATTAGGAAGTCTTGGATTCAAATCATGTTTTTGACATTCACTAAGTAGTGTAATCACGGGCAATTCAATTTACCTCTCTTTTCCTCAGTTGTCTCATTTCTAAAATAGGGATAGTAATAGCACTTACCTCTCATGGTTGTTGTGAGGATCAAATAAAATGTATTTGTAAGATACCCAATGCAGTGCCTGGAACAGAATAGGCACTATATAATAATTATTATTAGTTGTTGTTGTTAAATAACATTTAACCTCTCTAAGTCTTTGACATCTCTCTAAGACTCTAAGTTAGGCATAAGCCAATAAAATCTTAAATCCTTATATTAATGATAGAGCAGAATAAGATATGGGCTTAATCAGAAGAATGGGAGGGGGAATGTTTTAGGAGTTCAAAAAGGGCAATATCACATCAAGCTATGGGATTGGGTTAGATCAGGGAATGGTCTCCTCTAGCAAGGTGGCCTAGTGGAAAGAGGTCTTGATTTCATATAGGGTTTCCCCAGTTCAGATACTGGCTTCATTACGTACTGCTTATCTGGCCATGAACAAGTTATTTATTGAACATTTGAACAAGTTATAACTTTCCTAAGCCTCAATTTTTCCTCTTTAAAATGAAGAATCTTAAGGTAGACCACCTCTAAGTTTCCTTCTAGTTCTAAATTTATAGTTGCCCCCATTGAAATCTTCCTCTGTATTTGAGGCCTGGTTTGGGATACTTTCCATGAAGCCTTCCTTGATCCCCTGCCCCTCTATCCCACATTCCAGCTATAAGTGATCTGTTCATATTTGAATTTCCCATTCCAGTTTGCTTATACTTCTTCTCTATACTTACCTTAGGATTCTAAATTTTAGAAGTCATCAATTTCAATCTTCTTATTTTGGAAGATGAGGAACTGAGGACCCTACTTTTCCCAGAGTCATGGAGTGGAAGATCCCGGCTCCTCCGATTGTAAATCTTACACCCTTTCTACTGTATTATATTGTTGTCTTTCTCCTCCCTTCTATATTATAAAGTTCTTAGCAGAGAGGGAGAACATTTTGTAAATCTTAAAGCACTTTAGGGGAATATAATTATTGTTTTTATTGTTTCATCTGTAGCACCCAGTATAGTGCTGGAGCAGTTTCATAAGTATTCATTGAATTTAATTGAATTAAGTTGAATTCATTAAATAGAACCATGGAATTCAGAGCTTATAAAGGATCTGAAAAGTCAAATCCTTTCATTTTACAGATAAATAAACTGAGGCTCAGAAAGATGAAGTGATTTTCCTAGATCACGTAGACTTAACCATAGTTACACTGGTAGGGTCACTGGAGCATGGAAACATAAGCCAGTACAGTGCCCTAATTTGGAAGATGAAAAAACTGGGGCTTATAAAGATGGAGCAATTTGCCTTTAAGTCAGAAAGGTAATTAACAGCTAAACCTGGCTTTAAATTGAACTGAAGTCATCATTCTTCTCCCCTTTAAGTCTCTAGGGTTTTCTAAGAGTCCCTTTAAATATTGAATCCTTCCCATCACTGACTTCTTATCCTATTTTTTTTTTAAATCAGGCAGAGGAATGAGAGATGTACCAACGGATGGATAGATTTAGTGTGCAGCAGGGCATTTGTTCAAAAAGTTTCAAAACTATTTAATTAGAAAAACCCCAAAATACTATTTCTTGTTTCAGGAAGACAGTTGAAATATGTTTCTGTCTCTTTCCAGTTGCCAAGTGGAGCGTAAACTCTGTTCAAAAAATTAACCAACAGCTTTAAAAAAAAGTTTGTGCCTTTGTGTTCATGAGGGGAATGTTTATTAATCTGTCAGGGATGTGCACATTCATGATCTGCTTTGATGCTCTTTTGTCAACACATGAGTATCAAGTTCAAATTTGGCATGAGCAGTAAAGAAGAACCTGCATCATTCTGCTGCTGTTGAAATGAGCAGGTTTGCTCATGAAAAGTGCTGAAAAGCTCTGGGAACCAAAGTCCAATCTCTTTATATCTCACATCCTGTTGAATGCTCAGCTCTGTGTAAATTTACAAGCTGTGTATTTCATGAGATTGCAGAATCTTAAAGCTAGACAAGCCCTCAAATATTTCCAGTAATGATGAGCTTATTCTCAAACTAGTTAGCCCATTTTCCATTTTGGGAGGGCTCTAATTGTTGGGACATTGGAAGACCATATTTTTTCTGTGAAGTGAGCTGAAATCTATCTCACCATATTTCCAACTGTTTCTTATATTGCCCATTTGGGTCAGGAAGAGTAATTTGGATTCCTCTTTCACATGATAGTCCTTTTCAAATCTGAAAATAACTTTTATGTCCCCTAGCTTCTTCCCTGAAACCTCCAGACTGAATATTCTTTGTTCCTTCAGCAGATCCTCATGTGACTTTATTCTCATCCTCCTTCTCAGACAACTGAGCCCATTTCAGTTGGCCATCAATTGATGATTAAAATCAAGTCAGATCAGCACCTTTTGGGCATAATCATTGTTATCTCTGAATCTACCTAAACATATTACCATCCAGCCTATATATCTACATCTAGTCCACAATAATATCATGATAGACTCTCGATCAAATGCCTTTATTAAATCCAGGTTTGTTATTTTTACAAGATTCTTTACTCTTCCAGTCTCATAAATATGTCAAAAATCAAATCATTTTGGTTTGGCATGACTTATCTCAGTGAAACAATGATGGCTTAAATTGATGTTTGTCTTTCCAGTTGCTTATGAACTGTCCATTTAATTTCTAAATTTCCCCAGAAACACCATCCAGTACAGTGACTTATTTGTGGGATTGATCTTCTCCTTTTGTAAATCAGGAAACAATTGGCTAATTTCCAGCTTTATGTTCTCTCTCCCTTTCTCTACAAGTCTTTAGAAATCATAGAGAATGATTTAACAATCATATCCATAAATTTGGAAAGGGAATTTGAGAATTAAAGTCCCTGGGCAAGAAAAACTTGAACTTCTTCAGAGCAACTATCTGTATTCTCTTAATGTAGATGCTCCCACCAATTTTTTTTCTTCCAGCTCCTTCTTTATTTTACTCTTTCTAAACTGAAACTATTCTCTTTGACAGAGATGGAAGCCAAGCACTTCCTATCATCTCTCTATTCATTAGGCCAAGCACTGGAGCCATCCCTTATTTTTTCCTCTCTCTGGCACTGATAACTTCAAAATCTTTCTTGTTTCCCTTCACATTTTCACAAGACTCCCCCACCTCACTTTATTCATATCATGTCTCCCATGTTTTCTCTAAGCGAGTTTTGGGATCTGTAGCAAGGCTTGGTCAGAAGCAGGTCCAGAGATCAAATCCATACCAGTGTTCTTGTTGTTTAGTCATTTCAGTTGTATCCAAATCTTTGTGATTCCATTTGGGATTTTCTTGGCAAATATACTGTGGAGTTTGCCATTTCCTTCTCTAGCTCATTTCAGAGATGAGGAAATTGAGGTAAACCGGGCTAAGTAACTTGCTAGGAATCATACAGCTAGTAAGTATCTGAAGTCAGGTTTGAGCTCAGGAAAATGATTTGCCCACCATTCTACCCACTGGGCCACCTAGATGCCCATAGTAGTAGTTGTAACCTCTTTTATTACATCTTTTTGAAAAATAAAACTTTCAATAAGACAGCAGATGTTCTGTTAATTAAAGTGTCCATCATTTCTGCATGTATTGCTCTTCTGCCAATTTGATAATCTGTATTGAGATTTCCATTCCTCAACATGAGCAATAGGAGAGTCTTCCAGTGGTACCTTGTTTTTTCTGACTTTTTTCTTCATGGTCTTCAGGGTGCTTCATTCAACTGATCATAAATCATAGTTCATGTTTTGATTTGAATGTCCTGAGATTTACATAACTAGTTCCTACAACACTGAAAAGAATCCATACACACACCATTCTGGGCAAATCAACTTACTACTTGATAAGCTTCAATGATTGTAACACTGAATATTTTTTGTGTGTGTTTTACAGTTTTTTTTATTATAGCTTTTTATTGACAGAACATATGCATGGGTAATTTTTCAACATTGTCCTTTGCACTCACTTCTGTTCTAACTTTTCCCTTCCCCCACTCTAGATGGCAGGCAGTCTCATACATGTTAAACATGTTAAAGTATATCTTAAATACAATATATGTGTGCAGATCCATACAGTTCTCTTGCTGCACAAGAAAAATTGGATTCAGGAAGTAAAAATAACCTGGGAAGAAAAACAAAAATGCAAGTAGTCCACATTCATTTCCTAGTGTGTAACACTGAGTATTAAAAAAAAAAAAAATCCAATCTCCTTTCAAGGCCAATCAAGGCCTTCCACAATCATGATTTGGAACCCAGAGGTCATTTATCCAATTCTTTTAGTTGCTCATGAGGAATCCGAGGCTTAGGCTCAGTTACATGGGTAATAACAAACTGAATCAAGGGCCATTTACTCTAGATCTAGTATTCTTTCTACTGCACTGTTCTGACTGACTCTATTGTTACTATTGTCCAGTCATTTTCACTTATGTCCAACTCTTGTGACTCCATTTGGACAGTTGGTTTTTATTTTTTTTAACAAAGATAATAAGAGTGGTTTGCCATTTTCTTTTCCAACTCATATGAGAGATGAGAAAACTGAAGCTCACAGGATTAAGTGACTTGCCTAGAATCACATAGGTGGAGACCACATTGGAACTCCATGTGATGAGTCTTTCTGACTCCAGATCGAGGACTCTGTGCACTATGGCACTATGTAGCCGTCAATGCCTCTAGTGTACTGCTCCATTTATATCTCATCACATGCTAGTTCTGATACACTCTACAATTCAGCCCAACAGGTACTAATTGTCCCTGTGTATACATTCTCTGTCTTTGCTGTTACTTTTCATTTTTTTAAGGTTTACAATAATTTATTTTATCCCTTTTTTTAATTATAGCATTTTATTGACAGAACAAAATCATGGGTAATTTTTACACCATTGTTTCTTGCACTCACTTCTGTTACAACTTTTCCCATCCCTCCCTCCACCCCCTCCCCTAGATGGCAGGTAGTCATATACATGTTAAACATGTTAAAGTATTTCCTAGATACAATATATGTGTGCAGATCTGTACAGTTCTCTTGTTGTACAAGAAAAATTGGATTCAGAAGGTAAAATTAACAGTTTACACTCATTTCCCATTGTTCCTTCTCTGGGTGTAGCTGATTCTGTCCATCATTGATCAATTGGAATTGGATTAGCTCTTCTCTATGTTGAAGATATCCACTTCCATCAGAATACATCCTCATACAATATCATCGTTGAAGTGTATAATGATCCCCTAGTTCTGCTCGTTTCACTCAGCATCAGTTGATGTAAGTTTCTCCAAGCCTCTCTGTATTCCTCCTGTTGGTCATTTCTTACAGAACAATAATATTCCATAACATTCATATACCATAATTTACCCAACCATTCTCCAACTGATGGATATCCACTCATCTTCCAGCTTCTAGCCACTATGAAAAGGGCTGCCACAAACATTTTGGCACATACAGGTCCCTTTCCCTTCTTTAGTATTTCCTTGGGATATAAGCCCAGTAGTAGTATGGCTGGGTCAAAGGGTATGCACATTTTGATAACTTTTTGGGCATAATTCCAGATTGCTCTCCAGAATGGTTGGATTCTTTCACAACTCCACCAACAATGCATCAGTGTCCCAGTTTTCCCACAGCCCCTCCAACATTCATCGTTATTTGTTCCTGTCATCTTAGCCAATCTGACAGATGTGTAATGATATCTCAGAGTTGTCTTAATTTGCATTTCTCTGATCAATAGTGATTTGGAACACTCTTTCATATGAGTGGAAATAGTTTTAATTTCATCATCTGAAAATTGTCTGTTCATATCCTTTGACCATTTATCAATTGGAGAATGGCTTGATTTCTTATAAATTAAAGTCAATTCTCTGTATATTTTGGAGATGAGGCCTTTATCAGAACCTTTAACTGTAAAAATGTTTTCCCAATTTGTTACTTCCCTTCTAATCTTGTTTGCATTAGTTTTGTTTGTGCAGAAACTTTTTAATTTGGTGTAATCAAAATTTTCCATTTTGTGATCAATAATGGTCTCTAGTTCTCTCTTGGACACAAACTCCTTCCTCCTCTACAAGTCCAAGAGGTAAACCATCCCATGTTCCTCCAATTTATTTATGATTTCATTCTGTTATGCCTAAATCTTGGACCCATTTTGATCTTATCTTAGTATGTGGTGTTAAATGTGGGTCCATGCCTAGTTTTGCTGTTACTTTTCAATACTTTTTCCATTCTTCTCATTAACATCTTTAAAAAAAATTTTTATTAAAGGTTTTTATTTACAAAGCATACGCATGGGTAATTTTTCCAACATTGACCCTTGCATAACTTTTTGTTCCAAAATTTTCCCTCCTTCTCCCCACCCCTCCCTTAGCTGGCAAGTAGTCTAATACATGTTAAATATATTGAAATACATGTTAAATGCAATATATGTATACATATTTGTACAGTTATCTTGCTACACAAGAAAAATCAGATCAATAAGGAAAAAAAAGAAAAACTAAGAAAGAAAACAAAATTCAAGCAAATAACAACAGAGAGAGTGAGAATGCTTTGTTGTGTTCCATATTCAGTTCCCATGGTTTTCTCTCTGGGTATAGATCACTGCACAAATGGAACTAGTTTGAATCTTCTCATTTTTTGAAGAGAGCCACGTCCATCAGAACTGATCATTGTATAGTCTTGTTGCCATGTATAATGATCTCCTGGTTCTGCTCATTTCACTCAGCATCAGTTCCTGTAGGTCTCTTCAAGCCTCTCTGAAATCATCCTGCTGGTCATTTCTTACAGAACAATAGTATTCCTTAGCATTCATGTACCATAATTTATTCCAGCCTTTCTTCAATTGATGGGCATACACTAAGTTTCCAGTTTCTAGCCACTACAAAGAGGGCTGCCACAAACATTTTTGCACATCCAGGTCCCTTTCCCTCCTTTAAGATCTCTTTGGGATATAAGCCCAGTAGTAACACTTCTGGATGAAAGGATATGTACAGTTTCATTAATTTTTGAGCATAGTTCCAAATTGTTCTCTCCAGAATAGCTGGATGTATCCACAGTTCCACCAACAATGTATCAGTGTCCTAGTTTTCCCATATCCCCTCCAACATTCATCATTATCTTTTCCTGTCATTCTAGCCAATCTGACAGGTTTATAGTGGTATCTCAGAGTTGTCTTAATTTGCATTTCTCTGATCAATAATGATTTGGAGCATCTTTTCATGTGGTTACGAATAGTTTCAATTTCATCTGAAAATTGTCTGTTCATATCCTTTGACCATTTATCAATTGGAGAATGACTTGAACTATTATAAATTTCAGTCTATTCTCTATATATTTTAGAAGTGAGGCCTTTATCAGATCCTTTCAATGTAAAAGTGTCTTCCCAGTTTATTGCTTCCCTTCTAATTTTGTCCCTTTCTAATTTTGTCTACATTAGTTTTGTTTGTACAAAATCTTTTTAACTTAATATAATCAAAATAAACTATTTTATGATCAATAATAGTCTCTAATTCTTCTTTGGTCACAAATTCCTTTCTCCTCCACAAATCTGAGAGGCAAACTATCCTATGCTCTTCTCATTTGTTTATAGTATCATTCTTTATGTCTAGACTATGAACCCATTTTGACCTTATCTTGGTAGATGGTGATATGTGTGGGTCTATGCCTACTTTCTGCCACATCATTTTCCAATTTTCCCAGCAGTTTTTGTCAAATAGTGAATTCTTATCCCAAAAGGTGGGGCCTTTGGATTTATCAATTACTAGCTTATTATAGTCATTGGCTATTTTGTCCTGTGAACCTAACTTATTCCACTGATCAACTTCTCTGTTTCTTAGCCAGTGCCAAATGGTTTTGATGACTGCTGCTTTATAATATAGTTTTAGATCTGGTACAGCTAGGCCACCTTCATTTGCTTTTCTCTTCATTAATTCCTTTGAAATTTTTGACCTTTTGTTTTTCCAGATGAATTTTGCTATTTTTTCTAGTTCAGTAAAATAGTTTCTTGGGAGTTTGATTGGTATAGCACTAAATAAATAGATTAATTTAAGGAGTATTGTCATATTTATTATGTTTGCTCAATCTACTCACGAGCATTTGATATTTTTCCAATTCCTTATATCTGACTATATTTGTGTGGAGAGTGTTTTGTCGTTTTGTTTATATAATTCCTGCTATTCATTTGGCAGATAAATTCCCAAATATTATATATTATCAACAGTTACTTTATCATTTACATTTTTTATTAATTTTATAATTATAAAAATTTTTGACAGTATATGCATGAATAATTTTATAACATTATCTCATATTCATTTTTACAAATTTTCCCCTCTCTCCCTCTACTCCATCCCCTAGATGACAGGCAATCCCATACATTTTACATGTGTTACGGTATAACCTAGATACAATATATGTGTGTAAATCCAATTTTCTTGTTGCACATTAAGTATTGGATTCTGAAGGTATAAGTAACCTGGGTAGATAGACAGTAGTGCGAACAATTTACATTTACTTCCCATTGTTCCTTCTCTGGGTGTAGCTGATTCTGTCCATCATTGATCAATTGGAATTGGATTAGCTCTTCTTTATGTTGAAGATATCCACTTTCATCAGAATACATCCTCATACAGTATTGTTGTTGAAGTGTACAGTGATCTTCTGGTTCTGTTCATTTCACTCAGCATCAGTTGATGTAAGTCTCTCCAAGCCTCTCTGTATTCCTCCTGCTAGTCATTTCTTACAGAGCAATAACATTCCATAACGTTCATATACCATAATTTACCCAACCATTCTCCAATTGAATCATTTACATTTTTATAAGAGAATCATCTGTGGTTAACTTTGAGGTTGACATTTTGATTTTTTTCCTTAATCTCGCCCCTTTCCAAGATTTCTATATGTTACTGCCTTCTACTTAAGTCTACAATGACTTGTCTTCACTAGCCTGCCTATAATTTCTCAAACATGATATGCCATCATCCATCTCTTTGTTTTTGTACATCATGTCTAGAATTCTCTGCCTCCATCATCTCTACCTCTTAATTTCCCAAGACTTAGTGCAAATCTCATCTTTTAGAGGAGATTTTTTCTAGAATTCCCTACTCTCTCAAACCTCCTTTCACTACCACAGGTAGGCTAATGTCTTCCTTCAGATATTACCTTCCAGTTATACTATATTTATCTTGTACATACATAGTTATTTTGCATGTTGTCTCCCTTATTAGAGAGTAAGCTCTTCGAAGGAAGGGGCTGGGGTTTTTTGGTTGCTTTTCTTGGTATTCCTAACTTTAAATATAGTGTAAGTACTTAGTCAATAAGCATTTATTAAGTACTTATTAATTGGCTGATTTTTAAAGTGAAGAGGAATATTCCTTATTTAGTCCTTCATGTTTCCTTGTAAGCAGACTTTGGACCAGATCTGTTATTTATTTGGTTCATAAAATTTCTATTGAAGAAATTCCCTTGACCATGGTCACACAGCATATTTCAAAAAAGGACTTGAAGCTTAGTCTCTGATTCCAAGACATGTTGTCTCTACCAATCTAAAGTACCTTCCTTAGGTGATTAATTATGAGCAGAAATAGATAACTTACCATTCCATCAAGAAGATTCCTAATAGGCTGGATAAGTCTGAGTTTAGACAAACAGGCAGAAGAAGTCTTATACCAGGAAGCCTGTCAATATATTAGAGGAGAGAAAAATGAGGATTTTGGGAGTGAAGAGCCTCTTCTTTTGGATCAAGCAGTATGTAGCTACACTAGCCTAAACAGATTTTCCAGGTAAGAGAAATCTGGGAAACTTTAGCTAAGGCTTAGGTTATAAAGCGTGGGTACAACTGTCTGGAACTGGGTATGTCTTATGTCTTACATACATATTTCTAATTACTGTACCCTGACATATTATTGCCAAATGTGTATATTCCTTTTTTCCTTGTAAATAAGCCCTAAGGACATATTCTTGTGCTCTGAAGTATGTAGAAATCAGGACTAGAAAGGAAAATGACAGGTGGATGTGAGAAATGGGCACCAAGTCAAAATTGTAGGAGTTAGAAAAGGGTACATATAATGAAGTCTTGAATGCAAGTTTAGAAATTAGAAGAAGTACAAAAGGTTACACAAACAGATTTGTTACTACCTTATTAAATCCCACACACATAAAACATATATGTACATATGTGTATGCATATGAAATGAGGGGACTGGCCAATGAGAACTCAGTCATTTTTCAAGCTCTTTGAGATTCTATTTGTTGTACTTCAAAAGGCTCTTCTAATCTTTTGCAGCTCATGAACCATAACCTGGTATTTACCTAAAATAAAGAAAGGATAAACACATAAGGATGTTGGAAAGAGAGAGGGTGAGAGAGAGGGCTGGGTCCTCTTTTTCATTAGTAGTTGTTGCCTCAAATATTACTTGGTAAAAAAATATTTCATCTCTTTGAACCTTATATGTACTCTCAACAATCAATGGAAAGGCTTTTCAACATCATTTCAGTTAATACAGGAAATGATACGTGAATGTACTAATATAAGGAAAGGGAAAATGTTTTTGTCTTATGTTTCTGGAAGTAAGCTCACCCAATCTCCCCATGGATTGGCAGCAAGTACTGACTGTACAGGACTGGGCTTTCATTTTCCAGTCCACCCACTGGAAATATATGTGTTTTAAATAATATAACCACTCTCTTGGCCTATTTTCTCATCTTTATAAAATAGAGATTAGAGTGGGTAGCATCTAAATTGTCTTTAAGTTTTAGATCTGTAATCATAATATTATAGTGGGAAGGAACCTGGGAGATCATCATTCAACTTCATTTACAGATGAGGAATCCAAGTGACTTATCCAATGTTATATGGCCAGTGGCAGAACTGGGATTTGAACATGAATTGACTTCATTGATCTTTCCATCATATAATTCAATGCAATAGATAAAGCATTGGGCCTGGAATCAGGAAGACCTGAGTTCAAGCTATATAGCTATATGAACTTGAGCAAGTCACTAATCCTCAACTAAAAAGTAGGAATACTCCCTACCTCCCCTGGTTGTAAGGTAATATTTGCAAAGTACTTAGCACAGTGCCTAGAACAGCGTATTTACTTAATAAATGTTTATTCTTATCTTCCACAATATATTTCAAGCCCTAACCAACTCTTGCCAGAATTTCAGGCCTCCTAAATGGTCTCCCTTCCTTCTTGTTTCTGGCTTTAAGAATCTTTTTTCTAAATGACAGGAAAAGATGATAAATTTTTGAAGGGATGTGGGAAAACTGGGACATTAATACATTGCTGGTGGAGTTGTGAATTGATCTAACTATTTTAGAGAACAGTTTGAAACTATGCCCAAAGACCTATCAAACTCTGCATACCTTTTGATCCAGCAATGTTTCTACTAGGCTTGAATCCCAAAGAGATCATAAAAAAGGGAAAAGGACCCACATGTGCAAAAATGTCTGTGGCCGTCCTTTTTGTAGTGGCAAGGAACTGGTAACTGATTGGATGCCCATCAGCTGAAAAATGGCTGAATAAGTTATGACATATGAATGTTATGGAATATTATTACTCTATAAGAAATGATCAACAGGATTATCTCAGACCTAGAAAGATTTACATGAACTGATGCTGAGTGAAGTAAGCCAAACCAAGAGAACATTGTACACAGCAACAAGAAGACTATGCGATAATCAACTGTGATGGATGTGTTTTTTTCTGCAATGAGATGATTCAGACCAATTCCAATGGACTTGTGATGGAGAGAGTTATCTGCATCCAGGGGAAGACTATGTGGACTGAATGAAGATCACAACATAGTGATTTCACATTTTTTGTTGTTGTTTGCTTTTTTTCTTTCTCATTTTTTTCCTTTTTGATCTGATTTTTCTTGTGCAGCATAATAGATATAGAGGTGTGTTTGGAGGAATTGCACAGGTTTAACCTATATTGGATGACTTGCTATCTAAGGAAGGAGGATGAGGAGAAGAGAAAAAGAACAATTTGGAATAGAGGATTTTGCAGGATGTTGAAGGCTATCTTTGCATGTATTTAAAAAAAAGAATTTTCCTTCTGAAGGGAGAAGTGGAATGGTACAAACTATCTGCCATTTAAAAAAGAGGCAAGAAAAAGTTTTACAGTGAAGAGAAAGAGAAGGACGAGAGGGTGTATGAGTGAACCTTACTCTCAAAAGAATTGGCTCAAAGAGAAAATAATATACTGACTCAATATAGGTATAGAAATCTATGTTACCCTGCAAAACAAAAACAAAAACAAAAACAAAAACAGGAGGGGAATGGAATAGGGGAAGGGAGAAAGATGATAAAAGAAAGAGTATATTGGGGAAGGAGTAGTTAGAAGCAAAACATTTGAGGAGGAACAGGGTAAAAGGAGAGAGAGAATAATATAAGGTGAGGGAATACAGTTATGTAAACAGAATTTTGATGCAAGTTTCTATAAGGCCTCAATTTTCAAACAGAGAAGAAGCTGAGTCAAATTTTTAAAAAATAAGACCCATGCCTCATTTGATAAATGATCAAAAGATATGATCTGTGCCCAAAGGGTCATAAATTTGTGCTTAACCTTTGACCCAACAACATCACTATTAGGCAGGAATAACAAAAGAGATTTAAAAAAGAAAACAAAATGACCTATATTCACAAAAATATTCCTATCAGCTCTCTTCTCAGGGCAAAAACCCCTGGAAATTGAGAGGATGCTCATCAATTGGGGAATGAATGGTTCAATAAAGTGTGGTGTTTGGTTGTGATAGAATATTATGGTTCTATGGGAAATGATGAGCAGGATGGTCTCAGGAAAAAAAAAAACAACCAAACAAACAAACCCTGGAATATCCTCCATGAAGTCAAGCAAAGTGAAATGTATTGTATATAAACTAATAGCAATGTTCTGGGATGACCAGCTGTAAATGACTTTGCTATTATCAGTAATACAATGATCCACAACTACTCTGAAGGACTTAATGATGAAAAATCCTATCCATATCCAGAGAAGGAATGATTGTATCTGAATACTGGTGGAAGCATTCATTCATATTCTCTTTCCTCTCTCTCTCTCTCTCTCTCTCTCTCTCTCTCTCTCTCTCTCTCTCTCTCTCTCTCTCTCTCTCTCTTTAAACTTTATTTTTCTTGAAGACTTTTTTTCATTAGGGTGGGAGGGAAATCTATGTTTTCTTTCGTAACATGACTTTTATGGAAATCTTTTGCATAACTTCACATGTGATTCCTTAATTGTGGGTGGGGATGAGGGAGAGAACTTAAAACTCAAAAATTTTAAAAACACATGCAAAAATTTGTTTTAAATTAACTGAGGAAAAATATTAAATAAATCAAATACAAAAAAGAATCTTTCTTCTGCACAGTTCTGATCTTGGTCCTCCTCTCATTTAAAACCCTCAGGGACTCCAACTAGACTAGAGGATAAAACTTTTGCTTCTTAACTCAGCTTTCAAAGTTTTTTATATCTAGCTCACCTAGCCTTTCCCCTTATCTGTCATCACGACCATTGAATGTACCTTGCATTCCAGCCAAATTGGTTTTCCTCTTCCCTGAACATGCCTTGTGATTTCTTGTCTTTACAATATAACACATGCTGTGTCTTTTGTTTTCACTTCCCCTTCCTAAAATGATTTCTGTTGAAATCATATCCACCCTTCAAGGTCTAACACAAATATCACTTTTTCTAGGAAGTCTTTATAATCTCCAAGCCAAATATGATTTCTCCATTCACTGAAGTTCTCAAGGCATTTGCTTTGTCCCTTTTTATTTACTTAACATATTCTGTCTGATATTGCAGTTACTTATGGACATCTTTTATCTCCCCCATTAGTCTAAGCTCTCTGATTACAGAGAGCTTATTCATCTTTTATTCACATCCAGGTGATTGTTGAATGGATGAATAAATGAAAAGAATGTGAAGGACTAGAGATGTGGCATATGCAGTAAGGGAGAGTAAATACTAAATCCATTAATTAGTTTCCTACCTACACTTTTATCATTAATTCTAGCTATTTGTTTGCATCAACAACTTTTATTTTAATTAATTATGTGGATTATTATTGTTGTCCAGTTATATCCTGTACATGGTTTTTTTCTGTTGGAGTGGTTTGCCATTTCCTTCTCAAGCTCATTTTACAGATGATGAAATAGGATTATACAGCTAGTAAGTATCTGAGACTAGATTTGAACTCAGGAAGATGAATCTTCAGACCCAATAATATATTCACTCTGTCAACTAGCGGCCCAGTCTTCAACAATCCCATCTTTGGTTGGTACCTCATAGACCTGTTGGAGGGACAAATGATGATGATTCAAAAGGTGCTTTATAAACCTCAAAACAATACACATGCCATTTATTATTGTTCCAGTCTGATCACTTTTTAGCTATAACATACACGTATTCTTCCTGAAATCCTCCTCATGGAATACCAGCTCTGGGTCAATTCTTAGAAAAATCTGTGTATGATGACAAAGTCCATTTGCCTTCTCAAACTTGGATTTGTCTAGTTACTCAATCTGTCTCATGGTTGCTCCTGCTTGATACTCTCACCAAGGACCTTCACAATCAGAATTAGAAGCAAAATAGAGCTCTTGGTTTATCTCATGCAAGGAAATGATCAGCAGAAGGAGGCACTGTAAAGAATCTCTTTCCTACAATAAGATGATAGATACCAGTTCCAAAGATCTTGTGATGAAGAGAGCCATCTAAATCCAGAGAGAGAACTGGAGAGCTGAGTGTGTATCACAACATAACATTCTCATTCTTTTGTTGTTGTTTGCTTGTATTTTGTTTTCTTATTCATTTTCTTTCTTTTTTGATTTGATTTTTCTTTTGCAGTAATATAATTGTATGAATATGTTTACACATTGGATTTAACATATATTTTTACATGTTTAACATATGTTGGATTGCTTGCCATCTAGGGGAGGGGGTCAAGGGAAAAAGGGGAAAATCTGAAACACAAGGCTATGCAAGTGTGTATGTTTTGAAAATAAAAAGCTTTTTTTAAAAAAAGAATAACCACTGAATAGACTATCTCATTATTTTTCAATGGTGCCTGATAGAAATAAAAAACAAATCATAGATGATTTTTAAAAGACATTTTCTTTTTTTCCTATGAAAGGCAGCATAATAAATAAATGTAACAAATGAATACATGAAGCAGCATCTGGTTTCAAATACTTCCTCTGACAGATTTGATTTCAAATAATTCCTCTGATTATTCTGGTCAAGTCAGCTAATCTCTAAATGCTCTAAAATACTTTTTAAGATTCTAAGTTGTATAAAAGATATCAATCTGAATTGATAGAGGATATTTTCTCACTGGGAGCTCCATGTTTACATCAGTGAAATCACAGCTCCATTTCCAATATCTGTTTACTTTTTTCAAATGACCTTAACAAATACCAACAGATATGAAAATTTCAATATGCAAAGGACAGAAAAAGGTTGGTTGCATACATGAAACTATTAATTTCTATTTCACACCTTGGTTTTTTAAAGTGTATGTTAAATTTAACATTATAGTAAAAAAATTTCTTGCCTATTTGTGTCCCCTTCTGAACTTCCTTCTGCTCTTTGATCAAATATTTCATTGATATTCTTTTCTTCTTTTGCATTACTACCACTGCCTACCAACTTGCATTCCCTACTCATCTCCTTATAGTTAGAACCTCTTGCTTGTTATACATAAGTATTGTCAACAAACTAAATTATATAATGACTGCATATGAAAGTGTATGATCCATTCTATATCTTTAGACTACCACTTCTCTGCCCAAAAGTAGGATGATGCTTTCTCATCATTCTTTTGAACTCATGAATGGTCATTGTAGATCTTTCATAGTTCTTTTCCTTTATATCTGTCTATCCATCTAAAATCTTCCTGGACTTAATCATTTCTCTTGGCACTAGTTTAATACAAGTTTTCCCAGATTTCTCTAAGTTAATCCCTTATGTAATTCATTATAGCGCAATAATATTGTCTTACACACATAAACCATGATTTGTTCAGCCAGTCCTCAATGTATAGTCATCCTTTGTTTTTGGTATTCTATTGTGACCTGTGTTTTTATTTTGAAGATTCTATTAGCTTTTCAGAAAGGGATACTTTAAAATCCTCTATTTCATTAAACGTCCATTTACAACTTTCCTCATTGGTACTTTTCTTTTGCCTTGTGGTATGTCATATTCCAAGATTTCCTTTCTTTCATAGTAGTTCCAATATAGGTTTATGTGATCCTATTTCTTGCTATTTATGTGTGATATGTGAATATGTTGTTTTTTTTCTGATCTGAAAACTTGTGATGTTGGCTATGATATCACTAGGTATTTTCTATTTAAATTTTCTTTCAAGAGGTGACTGTTAGATTCTTTGTTTTCATTTTATCCTCTGATTATACTAAGCAGTTTTTAATATATTTATAAATGTAAATGTATGTGTTTATAATTTATATCTAAATTATACACATGATTTACATTTTATACTCTAATAGGCAATTTTATTTTATAACATCTTGAAATATGATGCCCATCATATTTTTTGTTTTTTTTTGCTTGGTCATGGGTTTCAGAGATTTTGATTATTTATAAATTATCTCTTCATGATAGGGATGTTGCTTGTTTTGTGTAGGTTGGATAAATTTTCTTTTAAAGGAAATCATGCTCAAGGTCATCATTGGTTTGGCTTCCTTGCTGCCTGAGACATAAAAAACCCTGCCTCCCCTTTAATGGGGAGTGTGTGTTGGAGGTTTTAGTAGAATTCCAATTGCCTTTCAGACATGCCTTTCTGATCTAACATGGTTATTGTTGTGAAAAGTGCAGAGGTTAAAAAGCATAGCTTTTAATCTGAATTGTATAGTTTTAAATTTTAAGTAAAGTTGCTTTTATTATATTTTTATGGCACATGTGTATTACATCGCATTTTAATTCTGTGCCTGAATCACTTGTCTGGCCTGATTTAGGACTAGTCCAGAATACTATCTCTGACCTGTTTTCCAAATAAACTCTTTTTGACTTTATATGTTCTTACAATTTTTCAATCTTTTTATTTTGTTCTAATATTTCTTATTTCATGGAGTCTTTAAATTATGTTTATTCCACTCTGTTTTCCAGGGAGTCTACTATTCTGTTCACTATAAACTTCCCACCTGTTATGTTAAGGTAGAATGGATAGAGTGCATTGGATAGAGTGCTGGGACTCAAATAGGGAGGTTCTGAGGTTAAATATGATGATAGATACTTACTACTTGTGTATGTGACCTTGAACTAGTCATTTTCTTTCTCTGTACTTCATTTTCTTTCCTCAAGTATAAGATGGGAAAAATCAAATGAGATAATATTTAAAGAGCACTTAGCATGGTCCTTGGCATATAATAGGCACTACATATATATATATGTGTGTGTATATATATACATACATGCATATACTTATTCCTTTCCCCCTTTCCCTTCTGTTCTTAGCTATTTATTCTCCTTCAAGTTTTTTTTTCCTAAAGAGCTCAATTTCAAAATTTACATTTCTTGTTTCATTTCTTCCATCAATTCTTGAGCTCCTCATAGTCAAGTCATTCTTCTCCTTTCTCTCACCACCTCCCACCCTCACTCCCTAACCTCTCCTAGATTCTACTTGTATTTATTATGGAGCAGATCTCTTCTGTATTTACCTATGGGCTTCTCTTAACCCATAATAATTCTTCACCATATTAAGACTTTTCTTTTATTTACACATAGTAATAATTTTAGTTTCTAGACTGGAACTTTGTGCCAGGACCAAGTTCCAAGCTCTTCTACACTCTTGGATGGGGTAGGCTGGACACACTTAGTCTTGTCCCCTGTTTAATCTGAATGCTGAAGCTACTGGTTTTCTATGGATTTACATAGAATAGCTGCGTCCTGGTACTCCTTCCTGCTCTCCTCTGTTACCCTGGCCTGGGATAAGGATCCAAGTATAGAGCTGAATTCAACTTCTAATCTGCTTCCACTGGCTTCTGCCTCCATCTCTTTATTCTGGCTTCCTTTCCATCTCCTGTTTTTCTCTTTGTGAAGTCCCATGCTCAAAGCTGGCTTTATATCCTGCTCTTTCCAGCCATAACAGACCCAAAGTAACCATCAGACATTGGGCTACTTTAAGGATTTCTGAAGTGTCCTTCAGGGTGGAATGCCTTTACACTGCCCATCTCCAGCTCCTTCGGCAGTGAACTACCAAGGCTTGTCTTCAGATATTTTCTGGGCAAGTCACTTAATCTCTTTTTGACTCAATTATAAAATGGGAATGATAATACTATCTACCTCCCGGTATTGTTGTGATGATCAAATAAGATAATATTTATAATGTGCTTAACACAATGCCTGAAACATAGTAAATATTATATCTACCCTAACTGCTTCTGCTACTATTATTACTATTACTACTATTATGACCACCACCTCCACTATTACTACTGTGATGATAACTACTACTACTACTTTTACTACTACTATTGCTGCTACTACTACTGTTACTCTCCAGTGTATCAGAGAAATGTCTGGGTTCAGTCCTACTGGAGGGCCTCAGACACTACCTTTTAGTCCTGCCTCTTTGTGCTGTGACTTCTCTGCATCTGGCTTTGTCTCCTAGAGGCAGTTCCTACAGATTATGAAGGAGACCTTTCTGGCTTTGTGCCCTCGAGAAGATGAGCTGGTTTTAGGGAGCTCCTGGTGTACCACACCAGAGTGCCTCCAAGCTTCTGATCCTCTTCTTTGGATAATCTAGCACTGGAGAGAAGGAGTTTATTGGTATTTCTCCTTCATTTTCTTGATCTTTGCTTTACCTAGCACCCTTTTAAGAATTTATAAAGGAAGTGCCTTAGGGGAGCTTTCCGGGACAAGCAACAGATACAAAGAAGGAAAGAGGGAAAAAAGAGTAATTGAAGGAAAGAGGAAAAAAAAAAAAGAAAGGAGGGAGAGGAAAAAAAGAAAGCAAAGGAAGGAGAGAGAGAAGCAGGGGAAAATGATAGAAAAGGAGAAAGAAAAAAGGTAAGGAAGGGAGAAAAGAAGGAAATCCAAAAGGAGAAGGAAAGAAGGGGAGAATAAGGGAGGAGGTAACTTCTTTCTAGCTCAACCCAAACAATCCAGACCCAGAGCAGGGCTAAGACAAATATAGGAAGCACTATATAAAAAACATTTTTTAAAACAAAGAGTAAGGGCATCTAGGTGTTATAGGAGATATAATTCTAGGGTTGGAGTTAGGAAGACATCTTCCTGAGTACAGTTCTGGTCTTAGAAACTTACTAGACATGTAATCCCAGGTAAATCACTTAACCCTATTTGCCTCAGTTGCCACGTCTGTAAAATGAACTGGAGAGGGAAATGACAAACCACTCTAGTTGTTTGCCAAGAAAACCTGGCTTTCACAAATTTCATTTGTACCGAAATGGGGCAGAGTGTTATTTGGGTCTCTATGTGTGGGAATAGCTTGCGATGGGGGAGGAAGGGTAGAGAGGAGGTGACCTGAGACAACCATTTATTTCTGATTGCTGCTTTCCCGGAACTGTTTGATCCAGAATCAGGACATAGCCAGAGTTATTATGCTTCTTATCTTCAAGGTCTTATACACAAGCACACCCCTATTTGTACCTCCTTTCTATTTTAAACATTAGTCAGTACAGGTCTTATCGCTTCAAATCAGTTCAACAAGGATTAACTAAGCACATACTATGTCTAACCAGACACTGTATGAGGCATAAAAACTAGAATAAAATTGTCTTTTCCCTCAGGGAACTTACATTCTGCTGAGGAGACACAGTAAATAGATAAATCAATGCAAAGGAAAAGAAGAAAGAAAGAAAATGTACATAATTAGTACAAAATTTGTCCCTGGGGACCCAGCAAGGCATAATGAGCCTTTTATCACAGCTCAGACATGAACTGATTCTTGCCACTGGGAGTTTTCTCCTGTAACAGCTTAAAGCCCGAATTGTGACAGGTGAAATATTCACAGCCAATCCTGGTGAGCCTAATTATTAGATAGATAGATACTCATTTGAGTTTGTTGTGGTCATATCAGCTGTACTGCCCTGGTTGTGACCCAGTGATCTCTCTGGCCAGGTTTTCCATGAACGTGGCTTATTGAAAGAGAACATTGATCAGTCAAACAAACCAAAAGAAAAACCAAAATACAAAAAACAAACTTGCATGACTTTATGCAGAGTAACATACATCAGTCAACCAGCATTTATTATTGCCAGATTGTTATATGCCAAACACTCTGCTGATAGTTAGCGAGACCAAAAAAAGAAAAAAAATTTCACATCGGCCCTCAAAGAGCCTATGATCTAATAAAGAAAACAGCTATGAAACGTACCCTTGGTTGGAAAGGCATGGGTCTATGGATCTAGAATGTTGCAAATACCTCAACTAAAATCACTATGTTAGCTTCATTTAACTCTTTTTTGTTACAAGCGAAGATTCATCTCTAGTGGTGGTATATCAGTAATACTGTGATGTAAAGCAAAAGGCATCCATTTTTCAGACAAGAATTTGATCTTTTTTTTAAAAAAATAAAATCATGGAGCTAGAAGAAAACAAAGAGTCCATTTAGTCTAAACTATACCTAAATCATGAATCCTCTCTATTGCATTTCTGACAAAGGGTCATCCAACTTTGCTTTCTATTGATAGGGAATTCATGGTTTCTTCAAGGTATCCATTTTCCTTTTGAATGATACTAATTGTTACTGAATTTTTGCTTATATTAAGACAAAATTTGTCTCCTTGTAACTTCCTCATAACTTGGTCTTGGTTCTTTCCATTAAAATATAGTTTTAAAAGAAATGTATATTCAAATAGATAAGCATAAGTATAACCATTGTATTTAAATTAAATATAAGCACTATTTATGGAAAGATGAACTCCTGGGGACAACCTTATGTCTTCCTCACTACCTCTAGATGTTATTTTTAAATACTTAAACTTATTCTGTTTCTCTCCTCAGATATAATTCATATGAACTGTTCTTGGAGCTTTGTCTGTAGTTCCAGGAAATCTAAACATTTTTAGTCAAACAACTTTGTAGACAGTTTCTCTCTAAACTTTGACCTCAGTGGTCTTCTTCTAGTGGTATACTTAATCATAGGAAAGGTCCCAGTTTGCCTTCTTTGTTTCCTATTGCAAGTGGCAAAAATTAGACCATAAGGAGAATAGTGAGGTAATCATATTATAAATGACAAAAGAATTTTCCTGAGTTAACATAAAGGATTGAGTGGCTGTAACAAAAAAGTGAAGTCCAATGACTTTACTCATACTTCTACAGCTGTTAACTCACCTGAGCTTCACTTTTCTCATCTGTAAAATAGGAACAATAAAACATGTATTGCCTTCTTCCCAGAGTTAATATGAGGATTATAGGAAGTAATATGTATAAAGCACTTTGTAAAACAAAGAATAAGGGCATCTAGGTGGTGTAGGAAATATAATTTTGAGTTTGTAGTTAGAAAGACTCATTTTCCTGAGTTCAGTTCTGTTCTCAGAAACTTACTAGACATGTAACCCCAGATAAGTCACTTAACCCTATTTTCCTCAATTACCTCATTTGTAAAATGAACTGGAGAGGGAAATGGCAAACAATTCTAGTATCTTTGTCCAAGAAAACCCTAAATGAGGTCACAAAGAGTTGAGAATGACTGAAATGAATGAACACAACAAAACAAAGAGTATTCTTCAATTGTGAGCTATCATTATCGTGGCTGTTATTGTTTTAACTGAATTATTTTTTAAAAAGCATTGATGAAAAACTCCTTATAACTTCCATACCTGACCAACACTTCTCCATTCCAATCCCTGGCCACATATGACATCTTTTCTTCCAATGTCTATCAAACCCTTGCTTTGGGGGATTAAGTCAATTGTGTAGCTGACTTAACATATTTTAACTTGATACCTAGCTACTAGGGAAACACTCCCAATATGTGCCCAGTCTATGAGATCAGGAGTTCATAGCCATGTGTTTAGAATGTTTATTCTGTTCATGGAAAAAAATACAAGTCTGTAAGATGGACAAGCTTTTCTCTCCAGGGGATTTAGCATCTTCCAAAGGGCCCTAATGTAGGAATCATCATTCTGGCAATATGAACATGACCATGATAGGTTCAGTCTGAAATATTTCCATTCTTTTCCAGGTTAATGAAATCTATCATGATGAGTCACTGGGAGCCCATATCAACGTCGTTCTGGTGCGGATAATCCTGTTGAGTTATGGAAAGGTAAGCAATGGGGATTTTAAATAATTAATCAGAGAGCTGGTAAAAAGGGGCAAAGATGAATATTTGAGATTTGTTCTATTCATCAGGGACAGGAACATTAATGTGTTCCTCATTGCCTCCTGTGGTCATTATGAGAAGTGAAAATTCTGTGCATAATAAGGACCTTACTGAGCTCAAAATCTAAAAGAGGATAGATAATTTGCTGGACAGCTTCTCTAATTCTCTGTTTCCAAGCTGTTCTTCTACTTGATAGCAACCATACTATCTATCACTTTCACCTCCAGATTTATCTCTTAATGTTATGGTCTTTTAGAAAAAAAAACTGCCCCCAAGAAATTTCCATAGAGTTTTCCTATAAATATTCATATGATTGGGATGTCTTTTTTTTTTTTTTTTTTTTACTTTTCCTAATGTTTCCCTTTGTTGAGGTGTGAGAGCGCAGCTTAAAGATTCAAATGTCTTTTAAACATGCTCTCTTTTAAAGTGTCCAGAATCCTAATTTCTATTAATGTCCTTCTCCAGCCTGCTTTATGATCTATGTGCTCAAAAGCCACATCAGTAGAGATTAATCCCTGACAGAATGGAAAAGCCTCTACCCCAGGTATCTATTAGCAAACAATTGAATTCAGAGGAACCATCATTAAATATTTTGTGATCAAATGATAAAGGTTTGAGGTCTAGCAGCACATCCACTTTGTCTGCTAAAATGGACAAGTGTTATGATGTGGGATACATTTGTATTATGCAAAATGAACTAAATAGAATCAAGAGAACAATATACATGATCAACATCTTTGAAAGACTTATCTCTGATCAGTATAACCAACCATTATTCTAGAGGACCAGTGATCATGCCCTGACCATCTCCTAACAGAGAGATGATAAACCCAAGATGCAAAATGAGACATACAGTTTTTGACAAGGTCGCCATGCAAGTTTGTTTCATATGACTATTCATATTTGTTTTGAGAATTTTGTTTTAACTTTTTTACTGGGCCATAGAATTTTCACCTTGTTGTAGTTGTTTGCTTGTTTTTTTCTCTTAATTTTTCCTCTTTTGATCTGATTTTTTTTTGCACAGAATGGAAAATATGGAAATATGTTTAGAAGAATTACACATATTTAACTTATATCAGATTGTTCGCTGTCTTGGAGAGGGCAAGAGAGAAAGAATTTGGAACACAAATTTGGAACACAAAATTTTGCAGAAGTGAATATTGAAAACTATCTTTTCATGTATTTGGAAAAATTAAATACTATTTTAAAAAGTAAAGCTAAAAATAAATTTTTCATTGAAGGAAGGAGAAAGTATATATATATATATATATATATATATATATATATATATATATATATATGTTTCTCTATTAAAAAAGAAAAAAAAAAAACCTCCTACAACAATGAAATATAGGTCCTTAAAGTATTTGAGCTCCTCAAGCAAAACAGGTGAATTAAATTTTGTTTGAATTGACCCTTGGGGAAGAGCAGAATATGCAGGAGGAGCTCCATTAATGGAGGATGAGTCAGCCTTGCTCTGTGCATATTCTGTAGCTTTTAAGTGCTTAATGAAGGGGACTGGTGGTGACAGGGTGTTCAGCTTTCATATCACATATTTAGGATTTGCTCATGACAGTTCCTCAGACTGTCCCATTGGGATCTAAAAAGCCTTAGAAGTAAGATTTTTAAGAAGAGATGAGAAAGGCCCCTTCACTTGATTATTTGATATTGTCAGAAAATGGGTCTCCTAGAAAATTGAGGGTTGGTGTTTTAAAGGTTGTAATTTCAGGGATTTACTGGAGTCTAACCCAGTGCCCCTTTTAGAACTTCCTCCATCCACCCCCACTCATACCCACACACCCACCCATATACACACACATACACATGTAGAAGCAGTAAAAGTTTTGATGTCAAAGCTTTCCAAAAGTGGGTGATTATTTAATTCCCCCCACTTTGTAGAACTTCTGCCTTCTTGTCCATGGCTCATTCTTTCTATTTCATCCAATTCTCATGTTCTCTGTCCCTAGAGGAGCCCTTAATTTGTGCTGATTCTCTCCCCTGTTCTCATCAGGCCTCTTCTTCTGATCTCGATTTCTTTTGATCCATCTTTTTTCCTTTCTCTTTTTCATTCTTAGGCTTTTGACTCTTTTCTGTCCTCTTTTTTCTTAGTCTATTAATTCCTTTATCTTCTTTTCTCTCTTAATTTCTCCTTTCTGTCTCTTTTCTTTCCTTTCTCCTTAATCTCTTTTCTTTTGATCCTCTAATTCTGTCCTACTTTCCTAATCCCTTTATCTTCTTCTCTCTTGATTTTCTCTTTTTGTCCTTTTTTTCTCCTTAAACTCCTTTCCTTTTGACCCCCATCTTCTTCGTCTTAATCCTGCTTTACCTTGTACTGTCATTACTTTTCTATTCTCCCTAGGCAACTAGATAGAACAGTAGATAGTACTTTGGGGCTTGGAGTCAGGGAACCTTAAATTCAAATCCAGCCTTATACACTTTCTAGCTATGTGATCCTGAGCACAGCTATATGGCCTGAGGTACTCCAGTTTGCTCAATATAGAGTGAGGGTAATAACACCTTTTAGGTTGTTAGGAGGATCATATTTGTATGAGATAATATTTGTAAAGCATTTAGCATTGTGCCTGGAACATACTAGGTTGCTTAATAAATGTTTGTTCTCCATCGTCTTCCAAATCTTTTCTTTTGATTGCATGGTGTGACTTCAAGAGCATCTTCAGTGGTGTGAAAGCTCCTGAGCTCTTTTCAGGATTCTCAACCATTTCTGGTGCTTATTTAACACTCAGCTCTCATCTGTGGCTCTAAGAAGCTGTAGATGTATAGCAGTCACACCCTGATAAACTATCTCCACAAATGGGGTAAACCAGGTTGAGAGTAGCTGATAGGCTCTAAACAGTGATGAGTTAAGGGGTATGTACTCCATGTATGTGAAAACTTCCCCTAGCAGAATTGGCAAATGAGAACCATTTGTTCCAATAACTAAGAAAGCAGCTAAAGCAAGTGCTGTGGAGCACTGAAAGCTTAGTCAAAAATCAAGAACACTGCATCCTGGGCCATGGCCAGTCATTTTGATATTTATTTTGCCATTGGATTTTGATGACTTTGAAAGAGAGAATGAGGTTGGTGACTTTGTGTAACTCTGCCTTATTTAAATTCAGTTCATGTGAGAGTCAAGACATCTTTCCATTGGTTCTCTACAAAAAGTAAGGACAAATAACAATTTAGTACTGCATGGTAGGGGCGTTAAGGGGAATAAGAAAGGAGAGCTGAGTCCATCTTCTTTTAAGGACCTGATCTCTGGAGTGGCTGAAATCTGGAATAAATGACTCAACCTTGGTGATGGTACACCATACTAGACTGAAAAAGGACCTCAACACTATAGTCTGATGCTGATAGAACAAAGAAAAAAAGAGAAAAGGAGAGGAAATGAAAGAAGTAGAAAGAAAAAGGAAGAGAGGGAAAGGAAAAAAGAAGAGAGAGGAGGAGAAAGAAAGAAGCAGTAAAGAAAGAGAAAGGGTAGCAAAGGAAAAAGAGAAGAGGGGGAGGAAGGGAAAAAAGAAAGAAAACCAGAAAAGGAAGGACAGGACTCCAACACCAGTGTCTGATGCTGTCTTCACAATGACCTTTGAAATAAAGATAAGTCCTAGTCTGATTAAACTGACATATGAAGATGGTAGAAGATGGTGATTTGGAGTCTAAATCGCTTAACTCATAGACCAATTCCTGCAGTTGACCATATGAGCAACAAATAATGGACTTCATTTGTGGCACAGTGGATAGAGTGCTAGGCCTGGAATCAGGAAGACTCATCTTCATGAATTCAAAACTAGCCTCAGACACTTAGTGTGTGTGTGTATGTAGAGAGAGAGTCATAGAAGTGAAGTTTTATTGTTTTTACTAGAAAAGATGTTAACAATGATTTAGTATAAAATCTTCATTTTACAAATGAAGAAGATGTGATCCCTTGCAAGCAATGAAGAGATTTGCTAAAGACTACCTAAGCAATTCGGTTAGAAATCTGAGTGGGACTAGGACCCACAATTCCTAACCTTGCAGTCCCTGGATAGTATACATGTCACACTAAGGGGAGTCAGACCCAAAGGAGGCATGGTGCTGTAGTGGAAGGGAGGAAGCACTGGCCTTGGAGTCATATAAACCAGAAAATTCAAACTTTGATTTTGCTACTTATTATCTGCATGACTCTGGTGAGTTTTTAGAATTTCATAGTATCATAAATTTAGAGCTCAAGAACCATTTTATAGATGAGAAAACCAAAGCCCAGAAAAACTGATTTGCCCAAGCTAGTAAATGGTGAAGTCAGAATTTGAACCCAAATCCTCTGATACTGGATCCTGCTCCCTTTCCACTGTTCCATGCTTCATCAGTCAACTGAGAGGGTTGAAGGAGATGACATCAAAGGAATGATTCTTTTCCTATGACACCTCTGTCTCTCAGTATAATCATGACTGAATCGAATCTTGGGGTTTGAGGCCAAGCTATATAGCCTAATATTAAGAATCATGATACATATTTTATTCTGTGCAGTAAAGGCCCTAAACTCCGTTAGCAAGCTCATAATAACCCACTCTGGGAGATAATTGGGAGCGTACATATGAGTGATGAACTGTTTTCCTTCCAACTTGTGACATGGCTCTAAGCTATTGCAAGTTTTTTTCCTAAAACAACATTTCAGTCCTTAAAAAAAAGATTCTTTTATGCAATATGTCATCAGCCAGCAAGGATAGCATAGGCAATATTGGAGGTTGCGTAGCAACTGGCTTTTCAATGGATTATTTGGGGAAGGAGCCACAGCCAGTGAACCATACTAGTTTTAAATATTTCTAGGACAAAAAAAAGGAAAATAAATATAAATCAGAAGTTTGGAATAATTGGAGAATGCCACAAAATGCCAGGTGAAGGGACTTGCCTTAGCTTCATATCTCAAAATGCCAGGTCAAAGCAAATTATTGAAAATCATTTTAATGAAATTGTTGGTGACCTAGCTAAGAATACACTTCTAGCCTGAGAAATTTACATTCATAAGTGTCTTTACGGCGTGAGAGCTGAGGTAACCCGAGGGGCACATCTATAGAAAGGAAACAAGGACTAGAATTCTAATTATTATTGTTCAGTTGGAGAAGTAGTTGAAGACCAAGTGAGGTAGCATGCTAAAAAACAGAAAGGATACTTGATGGTAGTCATAAACCTGAACTCTAGCCCTTACTGTGCTGTAACTAACAGTATATGACTTTCTCTTCCCTTCTCATGGCCTCAGTTTCTTTGACAATTCTCTTACTTTCCTTCAAATCCCATGTAAAATCCCATCTTTTACAGGAAGTCTTTCATGATGCTCCTTAATATTAGTGTCTTCTTTCTATTTACCCTTTCCATCTTTATTATGCATATGCAATCTTGTTTGTACATAATTGTTATTTCCAAGTCTTCCCATTAGACTGTGAGCTTCTTGAAGACAAGTACTGTCTTTTGCCTCTCTTTGTATCTCCAATATTTTGTACAGTGACTAATGAATACATAGTAGGTGCTTAATTAATGTTAATTGACTGGCTACATATATTGTATACACATATATGTATATGTTATCTCCCCTAAAAAAAAAGTAAGCTCCTTGAGGGCAAGGACTATTTTATTTTTGTCTTTATATTTCCAGTATCTAATACAATGCTTGGAACACAGCAGGTATTTAATAAATAATGATTTGTTGATTGATTTAAAAATATATAGACAGAAAGATAGAGCATTTATTAAAAATTTATCATATGCCTAATACCAATAAAAGTGAACAAGATAGTCCCTGCCCTCAAGAAACTCACATTCTAATAGGAAAAAATACAAAGAAAGGGTGCTGGACAGCAGTGCGAGGGTAGAGGGGAGAATGGGTAATGGAAAGGTACTCATAAAAAGTCATAGTGGGAAGGCTACAAGAAATATCATGGTGATTCCTGAAAGAGTAGTGATGGTTTCAGAATACAGACTGAGACATACTTTTTGGACATTTTTTGCTTAACTATGCATATTTGTGAAAGTAATTTTTCTTTTTTTTTTTCCTTTGGGGACAAGGTAAAAGGGGGAAAATAAAATTTAATTACTTTTCAAAAATTAAATTAAAAAATTAATGTCTTGGAGGCTGGGTTCATGGCTAGATAAGGTAAAAAAGCTTACCTACCAGAAACCAAGGGAGTCCAGTGTGGAGTTTTAGTTTCTGGCAGTATACAGGTAGTTAAGAAACACATAGATATTTCTTGGTATGTAGTTTCATCAAGTAATTAAACTTTAGAATAAATACCACCAAAGATGTAATGTACAAAAACTCTTGAAAAAATGAACTATTGTATATAGGTCAGTTTTTCCTGGTCAGGCAAGATCAAAGAGGATGGGGTAGGTGATTTCTGTGTCATTTTCCATCCCCAATATTCTACGTCATCGCTCCTTTGGACAACCCAACAGCCTGGCAACAATGTCCCCTCTTACAGTTAAGAATATAAACAATTAGTTGATGATATATTACAATGAGCTGCCCAGGTGCTGGTGCTACTAATGAAGAGTATTGAGTAGACAATACCTTGAATTTATGATGTCTTTGGCAAGTTCACAATCTGGACTCCCAAGGCTATTCATTTAGGTTGTATACCCTTGGCTGCAGTTCTGAGCAGGTCAATCATTCCATCAATAGAGTGTCCTATTATATGTTATGCTATTCCTCAGTATCCCAGACTGATTTGTAGATTCTGATTGTTTCTTATTAATATCATAAAGCCTGAATGATTACTTTGGTTTTCCTTAAAACATCATTTTTAGAGCCAAAACTGACCTTAGAGATCACCTAGTCTAACATGTTTATTTTACTGATATAGAAACTGAAGCCCCAACAATCAAATTCCAAGCAACTAGGTGGCACAATAGGATAGAAGAAAGGACCTAGAGTCAAGATGACTCATCTTCTTCAGTTCAAATCAAGCCTCAGTCACTTATTAGCTGTGTGACCCTGGACAAGTCATTTAACTGTATTTACCTTAGTTTCCTTACCAATAAAATGAACTGAAGAAAAATGAAATTACCTCATATTTATTATTTGTACACACCTAGAAGAAGGCCGACTCATCAAGAACAAGAATTGTTTTTTTCTTGGTTTTCCCAGTGCCTAGTACATAAGTTTATAGCACTTAATAGATGTTGGTTTAATTTTTCACTCTTTCCTTTTCCTTCCATATCAAGCCATTGTCTTATCAATTCTATCTTCATGGTCTCCTTTGTCCACTCATAAGCTGTGACAATAGTTGAGGAGTACATTACCTCTTGTCTGGACTCATAGCACGCTAATTGAGTTCTCCTCCTTTGGTCTCTCCTCTGATCCATTGTTCTACCCAGCAGCCAGATGGATATTCCAGAAATCTGGACCATGGCATTTCCCTACTCAAAAAGTTTTCAATGGCTTCTTGTTGCCTCTAAAAATTAAATGTAAAATCCTCATTTTGGCATTTAAAGTCCTTTACAACATGTTACTTACCTACCTTTCTAATCTTATTTCACATACTCTGTCCCAGTAAAACTGACCTCCTAGCTATTCCCTGCACACAACATGCTACTATCTGCCTCTATGTCTTTGCCCAAATTGTCCCTCTCCATCTCTGCCTCCTTCAATCTTTTTCCCCATTAAAATGTAGCTAAACTATCACCTTGAACATGAGACTTTCTCTCATTCCCTCCACCTCAGTTGTTAGTGTACTATCTCTCTTGAATTATCTTGTATATGCTTTATATTTATTTATCTGTAAGTGTAATATGTATATATGTATGTGTATATGTATGTGTGTGTATATCTCCTACTAATAGAAAGTGAGCTCCTTGAGGACAGGGACTTTCCTTTTGAATTATCATGCTTTGTAAAGAAAATCCAACTCACTTCCAGTTGATCAATGATGGACAGAAACATCTACACACAGAGAAGGAACACTGGAAAATGAATGTAAATTGTTAACACTACTGTCTTTCTACCCAGGTTACTTATACCTCTTCTGAATCCAATTCTTAATGTGCAACAAGAAAATTGGATTTACACACATATATTGTATCTAGGTTATACTGTAACACATGTAAAATGTATGGGATTGCCTGTCATCTAGGGGAGGGAGTTGAGGGAGGGAGGGGAAAATTTGGAAAAATGAATACAAGGGATAATGTTATAAAAAAAAAATTACTCATGCATATATACTGTCATAAAAAAAATTTTATAATTATAAAATTTTTAAAAATTAAATAAAAAAATAAGAATTATCATGCTTTGCACATAGGTGGTTGATAATTATGAATTGAATTGGAATTTGTTTAGCAGGCAAACACCAAGCAGTATTCGATAATTTAATATATTTAAAGATGGAATTGCCAAGGTATGTGTAATGGGAAGTAAATGCTATACAAGGATCTACAGAGAAATCAATTTGACCTAGAATAGCCAGGGAAGGCTTCGTGGAAGAGGAAGATTTAACCTAAGTTTTTGAAGGTTGGATAGGAAAAGGCCACTAAGGAGGGAATTTCTGAGGAAAAGAGTGGAATGGAAAGATTTCTAGATTGTATAACATTTTACAGAGAATTTTTACATCTCCTTTCCCATAATATTCCCTAAAAGCCTTAATAAGTTTTATTTTATAAAGGAGAAAACTGAACCCCAGAAAAATGGAATGATTGCCTAAGATGACACAGTGAGTTTGAGGCTCAGTTAAGATGAGGTTTCAGGGTTCTGCACTTCCCAAGCTGTTCTCTTTCTGCTGTACCAATCACCTCATCTCTCTGCTCCAGGCTTTCTATTTGCAAAGTCCCTTCCTTTTACAGGGATTGGAGAGAGGAGTCTGCCAGCCACAAAGGATTAAGCTCTCTGGGGACTACAAATGGGAAACTCTTCTAAATGCATATGAGCTCCTCTTTTGCAAACTCTCTCTAGCTATATGGAGGAAACACTAAGGTCCAATTCCCAGGACTGGGTTTTGTTTACTTCCATCTCCAGGAAAAAAAAAAAAAATGAATATAACAATACAGAGAAAATGGTGAAGCCTCTAGAGCCAAAATATTAGAAATCCTTCCAAAGGATAGAAATAGCTGAGTTTTGCCTGTCAATGCAGTTACTGTGGAAACCACCCTCTGGGACCAGGGACTGATAGAGGCGGGGCTAGATTTTATTGCTTGTCTAGCTCAGTAAAAGGGGAGGTGGGGAGGAACATAAATAATTCAGAACAATGTACAGTAAACAATGGAAATGTCATATTGGAGTAATTTGCAGAGTTTTGTATATAAGTTCTGATTTATTCATTTAAGAATTGAAAAGTCACTGCTGGGTTGGGGGGGGGGGGGGTTGCTCATATAGTCCCCAAACATTCATGCTGCTCACTATTCCTGCTTTGATTGCTAGTTTCTGTCTGTTTGTAGTATGATCAACCTGGGCTTTGGACTGCACATCTTTTACAGAATTCTCTTATCTCGGTCTCTTAACCACTAGGGGCTAGAATATAATCCTGCTGTTATTGACCATTCGTAGCAAGGACAAAGGTGTGGTAAACTAAGCCCAAAGATGGGGGCGTGGTGTTAAGTCTTTTGACCCTGAAAGAGCGGTGGTACTTGGAATCAGAGGGCTCTGCTTGGACAGCTACTAATTATGAGAACACGGGTACACCATGTCACCATACATCACACATGTTTTGATGAAAGGACCTTATAAACCATAAAGCATTATATGGTAATAGGTGCTTAAGGCTTGCAAAATGCTTTACATGATTTCATTATATCCTCTCAACAACCTGGGAGGTAAGTGTTATCACTATTCTTATTTTACAAATGAAGAAACTGAAGCAGACAGAGCTTAAGTGATTCATTTAGATGACTTGATACAGTTACCAAGTATCTCAGGCAGAATTCAAACTCAGATCTTCCTGATTTGAAGTCTATCACTCTATCTACTATGCCCCACCTAACTCTATAAATCATAAAGTACCATATAATTATAGATGATATGATCCCTGTGGTCCCAGTGCTTAGCAGGGTAGGTATATAAAGGAAGATGTGTAAACAGAATCTATTGGAAGCTTCTGTTGTAGGAGGGAAGGAGAATGGTTATATGTTTAGTTATCTTACACAGAAAATGCAAAATAGAAGAGGGATTGAGAGGAATACATTCATTCACATTCACTTTAGACTAGACACACTAAACCAAACCAAGCACTGTGGGCAACCTGTGCCCAATTACATTAGAAGCTCTGCAGTCTCTAAATATATACTATATAGTATCAGCCAATCATCTGGCCTAGGAATCTGATTAAAATGATTCTGTTTCATGTTTAAGACAAATTCATAGCTCATTATTTTAAAAAAACAAACAATAAAACCACCTGGTAAGTCCTCACTGTCCCTCATCCATATTATATGTAGTACATAGGACTTCCTTTGTACATGAACTCTCAGGAAACTCCCCCAGGTTCCACATAGAACCATAGTTCACAAACCTCTCATTCATGTATTTTCTTCCCTCCTTACTTCTTTCCTTCTTTCCTTCCTTCCTTCCTTCCTTCCTTCCTACCTTCCTTCTCTCATTTTTTCTTTCCTTCATTCCTCCTTCCCCTCCCTTTCTCCTCTCACTTTTTTTCTTCCTTCCATCTTCCCTCCTTCCCTCCCTCCTTTTTTTCTTTCCTTCATATGGCAAAAAACATAAAGAGGAGCAAAAATCTAGGGAACATGAGTGGTTGAGGAAATTTGTACTTTTGACACTACAGAGCTACTTATATCCCTTGGTAATGTCATTATGTTGCTCTCTTCTGGGCATCACTAGGACAGCTAGATGGAACATTGAATAGAGCTCTGAGTCTGGAGTGAGGAAGGCCTGAGTTCATATCTGGCCTCAGACACTTACTACCTATGTGACCTTGGGCAAATCACTTAATCCTGTTTGCCTTAGTTTCCTCATCTATAAAAATGAGCTGAAGAAAAAAATGCCAAACCACTCTAGTATCTCTACCAAGGAAATCCCAAATGAGGTCATAGAATCAGACATGACTGCAAAACTGAACAGCCACGACTAAGAATCCCTGAAAAGCTGCTGGCATTTCCTTTTGACATCTAATAATTTTCAAATGTGGTGTGACTAAATCTGCATAAGGGTAAAGGTCTTCCAGATTTTTAGTTCATAGTCTCAGTAAGTTATCTTTTGCCTGTTTTGTGATACAGGTCCTAATTAGCTATGCTTTATAGGTACTCAGATAAGCTCTTAGGAATTTTTAGTTCATTTCTTGATCTTTATTTTTGCTGCTGCTTGAACTCTTTCAGAATAAAATCTTATGTGAATTATGATGAAAAAAATTTCTTTTCAATCTTTTTCTGATCAAACGATTCAGTTGTAATGCATACAAATTGCAGAAGCTGGGTAGAGAATACTGAAAGGGTCTTGTGACCTGTATCACCCTACAACCTGCCAACTACAAAATCTTTGCCCTCCCTAAATATAATTTAGTCAAACAGAAAGGCATTTTTTAAAAATTAAATTTCATTTTGTTTTTATGAAGAGCTGCCTCCTTTTCTTCTCCCTGTCCTTTCTTCTCCCTTTAGTGAAAAAAAAAGCAAGAAAAAGAAAACTCCTGTTATAAACATTTAGTCACGCAAATAAAATTTCCTCACTAACCACATTTAAAAAAGAATTTTATCTGAGTTTATTATCTGTATCAGAGAATGGCACATTTCATTTTAAATCTTCTGGAGTTGTGGTTGATCCAAATTCTTAAGTCTTTAAATGTTGTTTATCATTACAATATTGTTGTATAAATTGTTCCCTGGTTCTGTTTTGCATCATTTCATACAAGTCTTCTCAGATTTCTCTGAAAGCATCCCTTTCATCATTTCTTACAGCACAATAGTATTTCATTACATTCATATTCACAACATTTTTAGCTTTTCCCTGTGGTCAAAGAATTTTTGACCCAACTTAAGATTTACTTAAGATGAGTAAGTTATGTAACCAGCTAGGGTCTGCAAAATCAAGCTGAAGCATCAACTTTAGCTCTGGTATTAATGGTTAGTTGGCAAATTCCAGCTATCTCCCCAGTACTTACTGACTGTTTACTAACTAGTTTCCTGCTTTACCTGATATAGATCTTCCTCCTCCTGCCATCTGTTCTTTGATGTGTAAATCATTACCTTCTCCTTCTGCTTTCTGTAAGATTCCCTTGGGCTCATTTTTCCTATGTAATTAAAATCTATATAATAAGGTTGCTCAAACTGCTGCTCAAGACTGCTGATTTTGGTATAGAGTGAGTCTATGTTCTTAGCATAATAAAATGATTTTTATCATATTTCTGCATAACTGATGATTGTGATTGGCAGCAGTACCTATTAAAGGGATCACATTTCCAATTGATGGGCACCGCCTCAGTTTCTATTTCTTTGCCATCAGAAAAAAAGCTGCTATAAATATTTTAGGATATGTGGAGAACTACTGGTTTTTCTCAAGTCTTATTCTATACTCACCTTTTACCATCCATTTCCATAGGCCAACTCTCATATCTGTAATGCATTCCCTTTACATTACCTTTGGAAATCCTTCTGTTCTTTCATCTCCTAATTCAGTTGTCACTTTATCCATGAAGCCTCCTTTGATCCCATTCAGCTGAAATAAGCTAAAAATGATCTCTCCCTCCTTGAATCTTTTAGTTTACTTTTACCCTACCCCTAGGTAGGTATTTAACAGATGCTGTAGGTAGGAACTGTGAGATGCAATTTGGCCACCAGTCAGTGGTATATTTAAACCAGAAGCCAGATGCTTTTACCAGAAAGTATTCAGTATCTTTAAGGGCTTCCCCAAAGACTTCAGTATCCCAATTGCCTACCAGAGAGCTTCTCCCTCTCACCTCCCTTAAGCCACCCAACTTCTCTTGGCCCATTGGGAGCAATCTGAATTTATTAATGATACAGGGATATGGACATAGGATCTGTCCTATACATATAATATTTTAACTTGAATTATAATAAAATATATCTATAGCTTATTCCCTCATTAGATTGAAAGCTCTTTGAAAGCATATAGTGCCATTTTTCATTTTGATATGTGACAATGGTATATACTAGGTGTTCACATATATTCTAAATGACATTAGAGATGCTGCAATACCATTACCAACCTACAACAGTTTGTATCCTGCTTTCTACAAGTCAACAGAAAGACTCTCTTAATTCAAGCTATCAATTTTTTGCCAATCACTCTACAGCATCTATTAAGCACCTACTATTTGCCAGGCACTGAGGCTACAAATACAAAGAATAAAACACTCTATGCTCCCAGGTAAGAATTGTGAGATATAATTTGGCCATCAGACAGTGATATACTTAAGCCATAAGCTAGATACTTTTACTAAAAAGTAGCCACTGTCTATAAGTGGGTCTGTAACTGGGATACTGAAGTATCCCAGATGCCCAACAGAGAGCCCTTAATCCCTAAAACTCCTTCTTCTCACCTCCTTTAAGCTCACCCTACTTGTCTTAGTCCACTAGCAGTGATCTGAGCTTATCTATGATATACGGGTATGGACAAGAAATATGGCTCCTAAGATAAAAAATAAAACAAACTATAGATCTAGGGTTCCATAGAAAATATACCATTCTCTCTTGACCATATTCATTCACAAAACTCTGGCAATTGACTTTTTAGTGCCCACATAGTTTGTTAAAACACAGTAAAGCAAAATTGCAAGGAAATTGGCATATATTCCTCTCTCAGGGAAGTGCTTCTTTACTCACTCCCCATACCATTTACCACATAGAGAACTTAGAAAAAAATTCCGCAGGAGTCTGTTCTGCAAACCAAAGAAAATCAGGGAGAACTTGGGGATTGGGATCCATTTCTCATTCAGATGCAACCAACTGTGAAGGTTTCACAGCAGCTTCTAGTCCAGTCTTGATCTATTCCTGCCTCAGTTTGCTAGTCGTCTCACCCCCCAGCCTCCTTGGTATCACCTCCCCCTCGGTAGCACATTTCTCCAGGACCTGCCCTGATCTTCCTTTGATAGTCCTAGCTCAGGATGCAGCAACCTGGAAGCAGAAAGTGGGTGCCCAGAAATGAAGGCCTTTGGTATTTTTATCTTCCATGTGTTTCTATGACCAAAGAGCTCACACCTTAGTGACCAACCTTCTGCTTATGAGCTCTCACTACTTGGCAAGACTGGCCCTCAGGCAGCAGACCCAATCTGATTCATGAATGAATTTCAGTCCTTTCCAATTTGGCAGAACCTGTTAAAGCTTATGCCTCCAGGAGCTCTTAATCATCTCCATATTATCAAAATTTTAAGGGGGCAGATAGACTTTCCCTGAAATCAAGATTTCAGCCTTAGACACTTGACATTTATTAGTTATGTGACCCTAGGCAAATCACTTAACTCCAATTGCCTCTCAAAAAAATTTCAGTAGGACTTTTGTACAGAGATTTCTGTTCAATAGAAGAACAAACGTGTAATTAACAGAACTCTCTTAAATTAGAATGAATTACCTCACAAAGTAGTGAGTAACCTATTAGAGGTATTCAAATGAAGATTAGATGACCACTTGCTGGGGATGTTTTAGATGAATCTCTTCATTCTTCTTCCCTTGCAGTTTAAATAATAAGCTAACTATGGGTACCTAATGATAATATAAAAATTCAATTTTATAATGCACTTTGATATTTATAGAGCATTTTACATACCTTATTTCAGTTTAGCCTTATAAAAATCCTGTGACATAGCTGTATTGTACCTATTTTAAAAAGGAGGAGATTTTGATTCAGAAAGCCTTTGTTGAGGATTATATAGCTGCTAAATATCTGAGTTAAGATGTGAACCCTATTCTTCTTGATTTCAAATACTAGTATTTTAGCCCTTAATGTTATTTCACTCTGTGGTCCCATTCGAGGTTTTCTTGGTAAAGATACTGGAGTTATTTTCATTTCCTTTTCCAGCTTACTTTACAGATGAGGAAATTGAAACAAATAGGATGGATGATGCAACTTGTTCAGGGTCACACAGCTAATAAGTGTCTGAGATTAGATTTAAACTCAGATCTTCTTACTCTAAAACTGACACTCTATCCACAGCCACAGCTAGCTATTCATTTTCACCTTTACTTGTGGTGATAGTTTGGTTTACCTCCTAATTATTGAAGAAATCAGTAATGCTATATCAGTTTTGGTAAGCTTCTCAAAGGCCAGAGTATACCTCCCATTGTCAGACTTTGCGTTTCCTTCAGAATCACTAAAGAGTTCCCTGGACATCACATGTTTCCAAAGAATTTCAGCTCTAACACTTGCCAGCCATATAGCCATAGGCAACTAAATTTTTCTGGTTTAGAGAGACTGTAAAATGGGAGTAATGTAAAAAATATTTGAACTTGTTAACCTCACCAAATTATTGTGAGGAAAATGCTTTGTAAACATTCAAGAGCTATAACAATTTGAGTTATTATTTTTTCCAGACTGATGCCTGGAGATTCCTGCCTACACTGACAATTAGCATGATTAATAGATTGGCTCAGAAGTTCATCACATTCCTTTCATTCCAAATATTTGAGTTCGCCTTGCCATTTGTTGCTAGAATTTTATTTCTGGAGTCTTATCTCCACTGAGTAAGCCAAGATATGTCCCATTCATTTATTCAACAAAGACTTAATTCCTCCCTTTGAAGAATCAAATCCAATCATAAGAGCTAACATTTATATAGAACCTACTGTGTATCAGGCAGTGTGTTAAGTGCTTTACTTAATTCTCTCACTTGATCTTATAAATATTATCTCATTTGATCCTCAAAACAACTCTGGTAAGATAGATGTTATATTATTATTTCCCCATTTTACATATGAGGAAACTGAAGCAAACAAAGGTTAAGTACCTCGCCCACAATTACATAGTTGGTAAGTGTATGAGGCTGTCTAGCTCAGATCTTCCTGACTCTAGGCCTGATGCTCTAACCACGGAACCATCTAGCTGTCCCATTTATTCAGCAAAGACTAAATTTTTTCTATGTGTAGGCTTACTTTTTGAGGAATCTAGTCTAATCTCTTATTCTTAATGTTTCTTACTCTTTTTAGGTTATTTAAAGATCTTGGCCATTTGTAGATATTCTATTAAAATGTCCAAAGTACTAAATCAACTTATTTATTTCAATTAATCATATTAGTGACAGAGAAAATGCACGGTTGAAGCTCTTTGGAGAGGCAGCATATTATAGCAGATAGAGTACTAGGTTTGGCATCTGGGCAATCTAGTTTCAGAACTTTTCAATTAGTTGACCCTAAGCTTCTCTATACTTCAGTTTCCTTATCTTTAAAATGAAGGCATTGGACCTGATGGTCTCCAAGATCCTTTCCAGCTCTCAATGTATGATCTTGTGATGTTACTGACTTCAGAAAGAATTATATGATCCTTCTTAGTAGTACATTTATCCTTCTTTTATCAAAAGAAATACTTGTTTAAAAGTGTTCCACAAAGGTCCCTGCTCACCAGCTTAGCCTGATATAGTTATCCCTTCCATATAGAGACTTTCCCCATTGCAGGAAAATCTACAAATCATGGGTCAGTATAAGAAATTAAATGGAATTTTGAGGAAACCACAGATTACATATAAAAGCCAACAGACAACACAGAAAAAGTTTAGAAACTCAGAAATGCATAAAATACCTGCATAGTATCATATAATAACAATATGTTTTATCTTTTAATACTATAATAATCCAGACTTCTTCTGTGGTACAAGGAAAGGACAAATTTTCTTTTGCAGATTTTGTAGATTTCATGGGTGCCTCTCTTCTAATTCATACAATGTGGAAAGGATAATTGTTCTACCCAAAATAGTTATTCACATTGATTTGGCGGTACCCCGGCACATATTAGTTTATGGATGAAGGAAGTTTATACTTAGGGGGAAAGGGTAACCCGATAGTGAAGATGCCACATGGAAGTTAGATAATGATGACAGAAGAGATGTTCTATTTTAACTTATTTTAATCTCAAATATATATCACAAGTGAACTGCATGAAAGGCTTTATTACTCAGCAATAATGAGGAATATGACAAGTACCTGCAAAGATTTTTTTATCTCTGTGAAAATCAGAGGGTCCTCTAGGGAATCCAGAGGGACTTGACTTATTGTTAGAAGGGCCAAAGAACAGAGTGCAACCATTTACAAAATCCCCTATCCTTTGATTTCTTGTATGGTTCCATCTCTGCCCTAATGATTCACTCAAGTGGAAATTACTGCAACTTACAACACTTTAGTGAGTCAGATACAACATACATATGGTGATCAATTCTGTACAGCTAACTCTACTTCCATATTGATAAAAAGATCATAGATTTTAAAGGTAAAAGACTGTTTAGTCTAATCTCTTCATTTGACAGTGAAGAAGCTGGGGTGTAAAGAAATTAAGTGATTTGTCCAATCACATAGCTAATAAATATCTAAGGCAGGATTTGAATCAAGGGCTTCTGGACTCCAAGTCCAATATTCAAATCATTCTATCCCTCTGATAGCAAAATGGGGCAAAGGATGCTAAGAATCAGTTCTGTACATGTTAATTTAACTACTAAAATTCAATGCAAGATCTTTGTGGAACAACTAATGAGCTGATATCTCTATTGAAGGAACTGAACCGTATCTGTGTTGACATTCTCACCATAAATGAAGACAGAAAACAATTGGCTGCAACTTTTTTCAGGGCAAAAATTTGCAGCCAAATTGAAGTCTCACAGGTTCTTTTCAGAGAGGCAAATAAGGATGTTTACAGTAAGAGTTGGTTTCCTCATTTTATCTGCTCTGTATGAATCTTGCCTTTGCCAATATATATATACAGGGTTTTCTCCTTCATTAGAATGTAGAGACTTGAAGGCAGAGACTATTTTTTTTTTTTTTGCTTTTCCTTTGTAGTCAAAGCACTGAGGATTTTGGTTGCCAAGTAAAAAGTCATAGTAGCCAAAGGCAATGCTGGTGTACCATTATGAGCTCATTTGCCAGACATTATAAAGAAAAGTGATAGAATGCTACAAGCAATACAAACTCAAAAGAGAGGGGAAAGGCAATGATGGGGAAAATAAGCTAGAGAAGTAGAAAGTATATAACAAAATATACACAGGGGAAAAAAAATCCATGCCAGAGGCACTTGATGATCTCAATTATTATAATTATGATCTCATTATTATAATTATTAGTCACTATTAATAATTGAAACTTCTATCATTTATAATATTTTAGTGATTGAAATACAGCATATATGTTGTTATCAGTTAATGTTACAAAGACTTCCAATATGTTGTGAGAAAGGTGTGATGTGAATTATTACCTCCTGTTTACATATATAGCACCTGAGGCTCACACTGCCAATATTTGAGTCAGGATTCAAATTCAGGACTTCCTATACAGATCCAACATTCTGCCCACAAAAGGCAAAATTTTTAAATATCCCAAAATGTAGTAGTATTCATCAAAAAGATATTAGGAACTTCTGACCCCAAAGTCTGGTTCTTCAGCAGAAAACTGTATGAAAATATTTCTGTATGCATTCAATCAATCATTAAGTATTTATTAAACACTTACTATATTCCAGACATTGTATTAAGTTCTGGGAATGGGAAAAAAAAAAAAAAGCAAAAAACAATCCCTGTCCTCAGAGAGCTTGTCATTATGAAAATAGGCTTTTGTAGGTGATTTTCTAACCCCATATTCATAATTAAATCCAGCACTAAGAGAGGGAAAGAATATAAGGTCATACCACATCTACTGTTTATTGATGACAAAATAGTCATTTGACTTTGTAAAGGAAAATGAAGCCTGAAAATGGATCCTTTAACAATGTATCTCCCATGTTCCATAAAGATTTCCTTGATAGATGTTAGCATATTTATTCAGAGTTGAACATAGTTGCATGTTCATATCATACTATGCATAAAACAGACTCTTTGCCCAAGTTGTTACATGGAAGTTGGTTTGCCCAAAGTCTAAATAAAAAGAGAGCTTGGTTATCCCACTGCTTCTGTGTGTGGATGGCAGTGTTCTGACACTAGAGAGTTCTAGTACACGGTAAGATCTCCTTAATAGGTCTTTAATAATAGGTCCTTAATAACAACTGCAAGCCACTCAAAAGAGATAGACCTAGTAATCCATTCAGAAAAAATCAAGTGTATGAAGAATACATAATTCACAGATTACACTGTGAAACTGGATCATTGAGCTGGCTTTACCCACACATGGATCTTGAACAGGCCATTATAGATGGATGATGAGTTGGCCCCAGAATAGACAGATAATTGATTAAATATCATTTAGTATTTTGTGCAACACTTTGAACAACCTCCATTTGTCCCAACCATGAAAGCCTATCTTTTAAATACCATTGTCTTCCTATGGATGATAATACTACGGTTATAAATGAGAAAATACAGCAGTCTCAGAAAAATCAAAATTGGAAGTGATCTGAAGATTAATAAAAATACTTGGTAGATGTCTGTGGGTTACTGTCTACTACTAGCCATCCCTTCTTTGGAACACATGGCATTAAAAATGACATGGAGGATTCAAAAAGGAGAAGGGTCACCAAGATAACTGGAATGAACAGTAGCAGATGGGTAGCTTCGTGTTGCACTGGTATCCACAAAACATTAAAAGAAGCTGACAAGGGACTCCAACCTCCAAGGGGAAGATAGAAATAAGAAACATTCATTTTTCACTTACTGCATTCAGACTTGCTTCATCATGCCCCAGAAACCTCTTCATTCTGTAAGATCACTTCATCCCTGGAATTCACACCTCAGAATTCATTCCTGCATTCTCTCTTTCTGATTGGACCCCATTTAAGGGCACCCAAGTCAGCCCTCTCTTCATTTTTTCTTCAGATTTCTTTTTTGGATTTTTCCATCATGCCCTCAATCCTGGCTACTCTTCCTTTTCAGTTTTCCTTTGATGTAATATGGCTTCTAGGGGAGACAGCAATGGTTTTTGGTACCCTGACCTTAGAGGGGCTTCTGTTCTAATCTTCTGGCTTTGGAGTCTGCCTCAGGAAATTCCCACACCCAATCTAAGCTGTCTGATTCTGAATAGACCACTCCTCAGTCAGATAGCTTCTGGTCTCAGGATAGTCCCACATACCAAACTCCTGAATCAATAGTGATAATCTGTTGGTCAATGAGAACCAAATTCTGGATATAACCACTTCTCAGTCCTGCCTTTGGGCCATAGAATTAACATATCAATGATAGAAAGCTGGATAAAGGTTATCTCCTCCTTCAACACTCTTCGAAATTCTTTTGGAAATTAGCCCACTTCAGTTGGCATTACAATTATAATAAAACTTTGCCCCTTGACTAAGAAATGAGTTCAAGCCTGCAAATTCTTTTGAGACACCTTGGGACACCAGTCTGTGACCCCAAACTTTTGGGATCCCCTTCTCAACTTCAACACTTTTAAATATTGTCATCCCCCATTAGAGTAGAAGCTTTTTGAGGGGAAGGACTGCCTTGCTTTTTGCTTGTATTCCTTGTATTTCCAGTGCTTAGCATAATGCCTGGTTTGTAGTACTTAATCAGTGCTAGTTGACTGACATATTAGATGAAATGTCTAGGCTGTTATACTATTTGCCTGGTGGAAGAGGTACTCACATCTCTAAGATCCACAGATCCCTTGAGGTATCTCAATATAAAAGCTGCAACCTATTTCTTAGTGGCCCAACTTCTACTCACTAAGGCTAGACCAAAATATAAGACTAATCACTTTTCCACATAACATCCCTTCAGCTATTTGAAGCAATTTATCATGTCCTCTCTAATGTTTTGCTTTAGAAAAGACCAGAGAAACCAAATTCTGTGTACTCATAATGATCAATCTTGGCCCCAAAAAGAGATAAAGAGATTCATCTCCTTCTTGCCCTTAGGGATGTGGGCGACTATGGGTAAAGTTTGTTGCATACTGGAGTCAGACAGTTTTTTTGTCCATTGATTTTGCTTAACTATTTTTTGTATGTTTTGTTTTTTGCTGTAAGGGAAGGCTTTGGAGGTAGGAATATAGGTGAAGATATGTATCTGGAAACATTACATAAAAACAAAATAAATCAATAAACCTTAATTTAAAATACAAAAACAGCAAATGCCATTCATCAGAAGCCAAGGAAACTTTCTGACTGAAGTCTGGTGTCTGTTGGGGAAAGAGAAGGACTAATATCTGCATGGGAAGTTTGCTTTTAAATAACTTTTGTTTGTTTGTTTTTTTCTCTTCAGATAACTAATATAAACATAGAAACTTAAAACTTCTAGAGACACTAGATGTTATCTAGTCTAATCTCTGTATTTTATTGATGTTGGCCAGAAAATTTAAGTAACTTAAAGAAGAGTTGCAACATGGTTCTTTTTTAATATATCATTTAATCCTTCACAGAAGGATCTTTTTCTGTATAAGTGCTCTAATGTTTATTGAAGTACCTCTGCCTTTCTTAGTAGACAGTCTTCTTTAATTACTGTGGGAAAAAAATATCAACCCGTGCTGGCCAAAGCAGCAAGGTAATGAACTTCTCAGAATTGGCTAGGTTAATTCTTAGCCAGCAAATTTATGATCTCTCACTGAGCCTATTTTGGAAGCCTGTCCAGTTGGTAAGGCAAGTCAGAGCTTGTAGTCTGCTGACATGCCTTTCAAGCACCCAGGGTCATTTCCATGCTAGGACAAAGCCACAGAAGGAAATTTTTATACCGCAGTGTGTGTGTGTGTGTGTGTGTGTATAAAACATTATATATTTAATAGAGTATTATATTTTATGCATACATTTCTTTTATATTTGTAAATATATATTTATATTCTATTTTATATGGTGGATATATTATGTGCTTTTATATTTGTTAATTTTTAAGTGGGTAATAAACACTAGTTCATCTATAAGAGACTTGGATTTAATGGTCTCTAAGATTCCTTCCAAGTCTAGGTCTATAATCCTATGATTTAAGGACTCATTAGGAGGGGCTCTTGGATAGAGAAGCATTTAGTCATTGATATTAAACTCTCAAGGTTATTTCCTTGTTGTTGTTACATTGTTTCAGGAGTATCCTACTCTTTGTGACCGTATTTTGGATTTTCTTGGCAGAAATACTGGAATGATTTGTCATTTTTTTATCCTTCTTATTTCATAGATGAAGAAACTGAGACAGAGTTAAGTGACTTGCCCAGGGTCATACAGCTAGTAAGTGTTTGAGGCCAGATTTGAACTCAAGAATATCAGTTTTCCTGATTATGAGCCTAGCACTCTGTTGGCTACTACTTAGCTGACATTTTTTCCCATATACCTTGTGTCTTTCCTCACTCCCAATTCCAAGGGAATATTGGTATGGAATGTAAGTTCCTTGAGAGCAGAAATTATTTAATTTTGTCCACATATTTAATGGCATGAAGTTGTAAACATAGTAAACACTTAATAAATGTTTATTGAACTGAATTGATAATATTTATCATCCATACCCTTGACCCTTGAAATAGAGATATACTGAAGATTCCTTAGACTAGAAGCTCAGGGTGAGTGACGACTGTCTAAATCTAATAGTACAGACAAAGGGGGTTTCTAGGAGTTGAGAATGCAGCAAGATCTTAGTAACCTCTCTGCTTATGAAATGGAAAGGCTAATCCAAGCTATGTTGGACTTTAAAATCCAAGACAAGAACAAATTTTTGTAGTAAAACCTGTAGAATGTGAATGTCTAATTTAGTTCTCAGTACCCCAAGCCTGATCTTTCTGAGTGAAAAAGGAACCTTTTAAAGATGGTCCTCCCTGGAAATGAGCTTCATGAATAATTGATAAATTGTCCATGAGATCATGAACAAAGTGGTTGGTCAATGCTGCCCTCAAATCCTAAAATCTGTGCCTTATTGGATGTTAGAAGTAACAAGATAACATGATGAAAACTGACAGATTATATTCTCAAATACATTGAAAATTAATCACAAGACACTTTTCATTTGCTATTAACAAAGGGTAGTATCAGTTGGGGAATGGCTGAGCAAACTGTAATATGTGGAAATAACAGAATATTGCCATGCAGATTTTCTAGAAACCTAATAATACATGAAAGAACTGATGCACAGTAATCAAGAACTATAGGACATTATACAATGACTATATAATACAACCAAAAGCAATCCCAAAAGCTAGTTGAGGTCTAATTAATTAGACTCACACTAGCTGTGTGACCCCGTTTGTCTGTTTTCTCATCTGTAAAATGAGTTGAAGGAAATGGCAAACCACTCCACTTTCTTTTCCAAGAAAATCCAAAATGGGCTGGATACTTGAAAAATGAGTGAAAAATGAGAGCATAAGTGATTGTGAATCATAATGATGATTTCTTATCATAAAACGCACTTTTTTTTTTTGAGGCTGGGGTTAAGTGACTTGCCCAGGGTCACACAGCTAGGAAGTGTTAAGTGTCTGAGACCACATTTGAACTTGGGTCCTCCTGAATTCAGGGCTGGTGCTCTATTCACTGCGCCACCTAGCTGCCCCAAAACACACTCTTTTTAATAGAGAAGTTGAAGATTCTGGGCAAGGGATGTGGTTAATGTTTCTGTGTTTGTTGAATGTGATTTCTTTTGTTATAAATTAGGAAGTGGGGAAACAAAGTAATGATTTTTTATATTTATTTTATTATTTTTAATTTATAGAATAAAACAGGCATATTTATAACAGAATAATCAAAAAGATGATTTCACATGAAACTGCAAATCTATATACAATTTGCTATTTCTTTTAAATATCAAATAAAGTTATCATGTAAATTTCTTTTTTTTCCTTTTTCCCCTCCCTCCCAGATAGGGAGCATTAGACACAAATAAGTAGATAAATGTAAAAAATATTCTGTACATCTATTTATCAGTTCTTTCTCTGTAGGCAGATAACATTTTTCTTCAAATGTACTTTATAGCTAATTTGGTTATTTATAATTTTCTAAAATAACTTATTTGCTTAAAGTCATTCATAAACTAATATATCGTGTTACTGTATATAATATCTTGGTTTATATAATATTTTGATTTTGCTTATTCTCTTTTTATTATTTCCTGCAAGTTTTTCTAAAATCATTGAGTTCATTATTTCTTATAGTGCAGTAGTATTTGATCACAGTCATTTACCACAACTTTTTTAGCCATTCTATGATTGATGAGCATTCCTGAATTCCCAGTTCTTTGCCACCATAAAGAGAACTGTTATAAATATTTTTAGAACATGTAGGTTCTTTTATTTTTTCTAATTATTTTTGGAAATAGATCTAGTATTAATAATGACTCTGGTAGGAAAACAAAATGCTTAGATAAAGCTTTTTATAAGAAAAGCGGGGGGAAAAGAATGATTTGGGTCCCAGATTCTTTGGTAATTTTTTTCTGTTTATTTCCATAATACAGTTCAGTGTTTCCTATTATTCCAGTAATTGTAAATCCATGGCCTTTGCTGTTTGGGAGAGAGCAGCATTCCTAAATGTATATTATGCTTTGTTCTTTATTCTGAGAAATATGTGGAATTAGTCAGTCTTTGTGAAGAAAAACAGATCAAGATAGCAGGAGTACATAAAGCTGAGTGCCATAAATTTAAAATAAGTATATGATTTGAATCTGATATCTTGTATATAGCCCTCCATAAAGGAGTCAACACCATGAATAAGTTGAAAATTTTATGACAAGGACCCCTAATTCAATTGCCTTTTTTTCCCACTGGGTCATGAAATTTATGAGGATGGGGAACATCTTATTCATCTCTTTCTCCACCTAAGCTCTTCATAGGATTCTCTTCATAGTATACTTTAATAATTCAACCATTTTATGATTTATCAAATGGGACTTATTTTACACCACACATATAGCTGTTCTCTACATCTTAAAAGATGTTCCTTTTACCAAAGTTCCTATGAGTTCCTATGACCAAAGTTTCTTTAAATGGCAGCAAACTTTCTGATTATATGCCTCTGCAATTATCATCAAAGCTGAACCTCTTGTGACATGGTCTGTCTTTAGATCTGTCCCTGAAGTCTTCCTAGCTTAATAGAAACTGTTGGCAAGGCCTCTAAAAACCTAAGTGAAATTATTGTAAGTGGACATTTAGTGTAGGTGCTCACTAATCATTTATTGAATGAAAAACACAAATACATAGACAATCCAACCTATGGGATTGTTTTGCTATTCTTCCTGATCCTAAACAAGAGTTGGAACAGGTCAGATCAGGAGTTATAGTAACTAAGAATTCTTAATGGTCAGGGTCATCATACTACTAGGATGGTTTCTTTGGGCTGAAGTAGTCTTTGCTAGGTAGTGAGCTGGCACAGTTTATAGAGATTTGGTGCTAGAATCAGAAAGACTTATCTTCCTGAGTTCAAATCTGGCTTCAGACACTTACTAGCTGGTTTGGGATTTGAACTGAGTCTTGAACTCAGTGAAGGATGCTAGGAGGCTGAAGTGAGGTAGAAAAGCCTTTGCATCCATAGGAAGTATCCAGATAAAAGGCATGATTTAAGGAGGCAAAGGGTTTTGACTATCCTGGCTTCATCATGAACCTTACCATTGAGAGCTAATCCTATTTCTCTTATTCTTACTGAATGAATTTCAATTGTGGAGAGTCCCAATCACACCTCTCCTTCTTACAAGATCCATGTGATTGGGCTCTAGTAAATGAGAGGAAGGAACAGAACTCTAAAAGAATAGAACAATAAAAATAGTAATTTAGGTACATTATATCCCTTTATCTACCACAAAGAGGAGGGGGAGGAAGAATGGAATCAGTTAAAAGGAAAAAGAAATTCATTGGTATAGTGAAGGATAAATGGACTTCCCACCCCAAGTTGAGAAGTGAATTTTTGCAGAGTATTTTCTTTGAGAAGCCCTTCTAAATAGATAATTGTTTAACACATTTTCTGTTTCTATAAAAAGATACTAGACTGTCAAACCTCACTTGCTTAGGGAGGGAATGTCCAACAGAATCTGATATTATTGAAAAGAAATTCCATTTGTAACTTGCTTATGAGCTAAGATATAGATCATCCCGATATGAAAATGAGTTGTGACTTTAAAAAAAAATTCTTGTTTACATCATATTAATAAAGCTTAAACTACACTAAGACTTTTGGAACACTGTATAATATTTCACCACTTTGGGGACTCATAATTTTCCTTTCATCAACATAAATACAACTTCTGTATGCATTAGTATGTGGTTTCAGGAGTTTCTATGTCACTCCTTCCTTTAAAAAAACTATTGCATCATCACCATTTACATTTGTATAGAGCTTTAAAGTTTACAAAGCACTTTTTAAGTATTATCTAGTTTCATCTTCACAACAACACTGTCAATTAGTCATTATGATTACCCTTGTAATTACCCCAGCTAAGGAAAGTAAATCTGAGAAAGATTAAATTACTCAGCCAGGGAGACTATCAAAAATGGTATCACTTTTGTCTGAGCTTTTCCTGACAAATTCATGGCTCTATTTATTACACCACCTAGTTGCCCTATAAAAATATTTTTTAAAAAATGATAACTAACAAGACTTTGAGTTAAGAAACTCTTCATTAAATCTTGTCTCTTACCTTTCCAAGATTTCCCTTTAAATTGAGTCTGGAGTCAGAAAGACCTGAATGCAAATTTCACCTCAAATATTTACTTATATGACCCTGGGCAAGTCACTTAATCTTGTTTGCTTCTGTTTCCTCATCTGTAAAATGGGTGAGGGAGAAAATGGCAAATCACTCTAGTGTCTTAGCCAAGAAATATCTCTAATGGTATCATAAAGAGTCAGAAACAATTGAAAACTGAAAAAACTGAAAAAAAAAAAAAAGAAAACTGAAAACTCTGTGTGTATATGTAATATACATGTATACATATATATTTCTACATATTTATCTATATGTATGGTCAGCTAGATGGTATAGTGGATAGATGTCAGGAAGACCTAAGTTCAAATCCAACCTCAGACATTTAATACTAGCAAGGAAAAAAAAAAAAAAAAGACACACACATACATACACCCTTCAATATAATTGGGTAATACTTGATAGTTGGGTATACACACACACACACACACACACACACACACACACACACACACACACAACTAGATGGCACAGTAGACTCCAATCCTGGAGTCAGGAGGACCTGTGTTCAAATCCAGCCTGAGGCACTTAACGCTTACTAGAGGTGTGAGTCCTGAATTTTAGTTTTCTCATCTATAAAATAGGGATAAATAACATTTACCTCTCAGGGTTGATCTAAGGGACAATGTTTATATTTACAATGTTTTGCAGATCTTAAAAGTGCTACATTGTAGTTATTGCTGTTGTTATTTTAGTTTGCATGTGTTCTGAGAAGAGGTTCCCTGAGCTTTATCAGACTGCCTGAGGAATCCATGACACAATATAAATTAAGAATTAATTGACAGGATAAATTTAAACAAGATTCAAAACTTTAAAATTTAGAAGATTTTTGCTTTCAATCAGTACACTTTTTTGGAACATAATTTCTACATTTTTCTCTATTGGGACATTTTCCTAATGTTCTGAAATGACAGTAGCTGTTTTGTCCCCTTTTTAAAAATATATTTATTTTTGACAGGCAATTGGGGTTACACAGCTAAGAAGTGTTAAATGTCTCAGGCTGGATTTGAACCCAGATCCTCTTGACTTCAGGGCTGGTATTCTATCCATTATACTATCTAGCTGCCCCAACAGTAGCTTTTTTTTTTAGGGTATATGAACAAGGCTGAGATGCGGGATGGGGTCCAGAAAATGAACGAAGCCCTGGGCATAAAGTCAGACTATCAGGGTGCTAATTCTAGGCCTGCTACTTGTTATCTATGTGACATTGAAAAAGCCAATTTTCTGAGCCTCTCTTCTCATCTGAAAAACGAGGTGACAACTGGATGGTAGAGTGGATGGAGGGCTGGGCCTGGAGGCCCTGAGTTCAAATCCTGCCCCAGTAATTACTAGCAGTGTGAACCTAGTCAAGTCATTTAACCCTGTATGTAAAATGAACTGAAGAGAAACTGGAAAACCACTCCAGTATCTTTGCCAAGAACACCCCCCCAAAAAAAGGTCATAAAGAGTTTAACACAATTAAAATTACTGAACAATCACAGAAAATTAGAAATTCTAAATATCTTCCTGAATCAAAAGGGGAAATGTCATTGACTAGGTAAAAATTAGCCATTCCTTTTTCAAAGGACTTTAGAAATTTAATTTAATTTAATTCATTAATTCAATTAATTATATTAAATTACATTTAAAAATGGAGCCCTGGGATTTTTCTTTCCTTTTTTTCCTCCTCATATTCTAAGTTATGGCTTCTGATAGTTTACAATATAGGAGAGTCTCATCTACAAGTTTGAAAGCCAGTCCAGGAGAGTTCAAGACCCAGTTAAGGGAAAGAGAAATATACTCTCCAAACAGACAACACAGAGAGGCAGTGCTTAAGTGGCTTCAAAGAATAGGATATATAGCAACAAAGAAGAGAGTCAACTATGAACTAGAAGGAGCTAGTCCTGGCAGCCAAAAGACAGCAGAGAGAAACAGACTGTGAGTGCCCAACTGACCAGCTCTCCCAAGAGTGATGTTATACTTATAGGAGAGATATAAAGACCCAACTAGTACAAAAAGGATATTGAGTCTCTAGGCACTGGTATTAGGAATTGCTTTAGCTAAATGTCTTCCCCATGTATGTGCCTCATTGCTATGATATGTTTTTGCAGGAGGGTTAATCTCAGACTTATGGGGAAGGAATATTTTGTTGCTGTTCTTTTATTTTATCATTTTAGCAAATGTCCTTGCTAAGAACTAATTATGTCTATTAAATTATTATTAAAGATAAGCAAATTGGAGAGGGCTCATGAATTGTTGTAGTAGTAGTAACCGTAGTAGTGGTGTTGATAGTTGTAATGACGATGGTGGTAGTGGTAGTGTGTAGTAGTAGTAGTAGTAGTAGTAGTAGTAGTAGTAGTAGTAGTAGTAGTAGTAGTAGTAGTAGTAGTAGTAGTAATAGTTATAGTAGGATAGACATAGAGTATCTTTGTACCTGAATGTAGAAGCTCTGAGGACCCATCCCCAGAATGTGAGTGAAATTAGAGACATAGCCCAAAGACAGGCTCAGAAAGATGAAGTGAATTGCCCATGATCTCTATGTTTCAAAGGTGGAATATGATCCTAGTTTTTCTGACTCTGAATCTACAGAGCAGTGCTAACTAGATTCAAAACCGAGGAATTCATCTGGTTAAAGTTAAATACTAATTAAATGGGGAAAAATTCTAAGAGTCTGAAATTTTGTAATCGAGAAGTTGCATGAAATATCTGGGATTTGCTTCACCCGAGGGATACCATATTGCATTTCTTTCTTCCTAGCTACACATCTGTAAAGAAAAACTCTGCTTTCCTTGAGAAGTGGTGTTGGATAACCAAACTTCATCTGTGTTCTATGATAGGAGAAATTTACCAGCTGGTTGTCAACAGAGGCTGTCTATCCCTTTTTCCCCCTCCCCTCTCAGAGATCTGTGTGGGTGAGTTTCTGTTCTACAGCCCCATGAGCACATGACAGATTGCTCACATTCAGCAGCATACCCAAATCACTAAAGAGCCAAACACGAGACCCATATGCTATTCAAATGGCGATGGGGAAAATAGATGTTTTCTTCACTGCCAGACCCCATTGGGTCCCATCTAAAAATTCCATCAGCTTTTTTTCTCTATCTTCTGGAAAAGGTTTGTGCTCTAGTCCACACCATGTGTTGCTAACCTCCTCCATATAAAGGCAGCTGTTGAGTCACAGGTCATGTCACGTAGGAGATGATTCCTAGGGAAGGAACTTTCATTGACCAAGACTTATCCTTGGGATTTCCAATTTACTTTATGTTCAACAGAGGCTTCATCTGCCATCCACACCCAAAGGAATCTCTGATCTAAAACAGATTGTCAGGAAGAAATTAAGTCCTTGATTCTGCTCCTATCATCAGTTCCATTCTCACTCTGGATCTCACCTTTGCTTTGGGACTATCTTATGTTTTCCCACTTCAGTAATTTTGCTCATGCTCTTGTTATTGGGAATCCTTTCTGCCTAATCTTCAAAGCACAACTTGACTGCTATTATCTCCCAGAAACTTTCCCTGATTCTCCCTTTTCCAAACTCCTATAACTCTCCCCTTACACATTTCTTTTGGTCCTTAGTTCTTTCCATCTCTTACTATAGTATAGCCGTGTAGATTGTCTCCACAATGCAAGTCTTTCCCCCAGGACACGGACTTGTCCATTCTAAAATAATGTCATTTAAAGCCCTAGACAACATGGCACCTATCTACCTTTCCAGTTGTTTCATACTGCTACCGGTGGTGCAATGGATGGTATGCTGGACCTGGAGTCAGAAACACTCATCTTCCTGAGTTCAAATATGGCCTCAGACACTTATTAGCAATGTGTCCCTAGGCAAGTCATTTAACCCAGTTTGCCTCAGTTTCCCAATCTATAAAATGAGCTATAAAAAAAGGAAATGGCAAACTATTTTAGTATCTTTGCCAAAAAAAAAATCCCAAATGAGGGTCACTAAGAGTTGGATACAACTGAAACAATCAGGCAAAAACCCTGGCCTTCCCAAACACTTTTAGTGCAATTGACCTGATATCTATTCACTATATGTGACATTTTCTGCCTTCATAACTTTGTATAGGTGGCCACTGCAGTAGAATGTCCTCATTTCTTAGTTCTTCCTCTTAGAATACCTTGCTTGTTTCAAAGCTTAGCTCATGTGCCACCTCCTGCCTAGACCTTGCTGATCCCCCACTTGTTGGTGTTCTTTTCCTCTTGAAGTAACTTGGTACAAGGTTGTCCAAACACATCTCTACTTATCTTTGTGTAGGTTGAATGCCCTGAGTGCAATAGAATGCAAGTTTTATCTTCTCTAGGCTTCCTATGGTTTTTGTACCCAGTTGTCACTTGATAAAAATACATCAATTGAATTACATCAATCAGAATATCTTACTCTCAGACTCTCTTGTGGTATTTGGTACAGGGTTCTTGCCTATAGCAATGTGGTGAGTTAAAATAGCATTGAATTTGGAACCGGGGCTCTCTGGCATTATGGTATTTCTTTTTTAGACTTATCTGCAAATTGGGGATAACAGGATTTCCAGCCATAAGGGACCCCTTAGAATTCATTTAACATGGCTCCTTAATTTTATACATATGGAAATGGAGGCCTATGGAGGGCCTTCTCCACGGTTATATGCAATAAGGAACAGAGCAGGGATTTAAATCCACGACCTCTAATTTCAAACCCAGTGTTCATTCAAATGCCTCATCTTGCCTCACTTGATGATCAATATCCACACTCTGTACTTTACAAGGTTATTTTGAGGGTCAAACAATATTATTTAGGCTACTCTATGTAGCCTAAAACTGCAGTAAAACTTCAGGAACAGCTTGTTTTTGTAAGTGACTTGTATAAACTGCAATGTACTATAGAAATGCTGTTAACTTGGTGTTTTTAGCAGCCCTTGGTCAATGTTCCATGATCTTAAATGAATTCCTGTCCAGTGCAGGGATCAGGCATGGGAAAAATTTAATTTTGAAGGCATTTTAATAGTTTTTTATTTTGCCAAATATGTGCAAAGATAGTTTTCAACATTCACCTTTGTAAAACCTTGTGTTCCAAATTTATTCCCTTTCCTTCCCCCATGTCCTCCTATCGACAGCTAGCAATCTAATATAGGTTAAACATGCAATTCTTCTAAACATATTTCCATATTTGTTATGTGACACAAAAATAGATCAAAAAGTGAAAGAAAAAACCACAAGAGAAAAAAAAAACAACAACAAAAAGGCAAAAATGCTATGTTTTGATCCATATTCACTCTCCATAGTTCTCTCTCTGAATGTGAATGGCTTTCTATCACAAATTAGTTGGTATTGCTTTGAATCACCTCATTCTTGTAAAGAGCCATCTCTATCACATAATCTTGTTGCTTTGTACAATGTTTTCTTGGTTCTACTCACTTCACTTAGCATCAGTTCCTACAAGTCTCTCCAGACTTTTCTGAAATCAGCCTGCTCATCATTTCTTATAGAACAGTAATATTCCATAACATTCATATACCATAACTTATTCAGCCATTTTCCAATTGATGGACATTCACTTAATTTCCAGTTTCTTGCCACTACAAAAAGGATTGCTGTAAATATTTTTGCTCATATTGGTCCTTTTCCCTTTTTTATGATCTCTTTGGGATACAGACTCAGAAACACTGCTAGATCAAAGGGTATACCAAGTTTGATAGCTCTTTGGGCATAGTTCCAAATTGCTCTCCAGAATAATTGGATCAATTTACAACTCTACCAACAATGCTTTTAATCTTCTGGTTTTGCCACATCCCCTTCAGCATGTATCATTATATTTTCCTTTCATCTTAGCCAATCTCAGAGATGTGAAGTGATACCTCAGAGTTGTCTTAATTTCTATTTTTCTAATCATTAGCGAATTTGAGCACATTTTCATATGACTAGAAAAAGTTTTAATTTCATCATCTGAAAATTGTCTGTTCATATCCTTTGACCATTTATCAATTGGGGAATGACTTGTATTCTTATAAATTTTAGTCAATTCTCTCTATGTATTTTAGAAATGAGGCCTTTATCAGAAACACTATGTAAAAAAATTTCCCAGCTTTTTGCTTCCCTTCTAATCTTGGATTCATTGGTTTTGTTTGTATAAAACATTTTAATTTAATGTAATCAAAATTATTTTTGAAGGCATTTTTAATGTAACCAAGCCAAAAATGGAATGATCAGGTTATTTGGTCTAGAGGGAACTTAAAAGATCATCTAGTTAAATTTTTCAATTTTACAAAGAAGGAAACAAAGATCTTTTGAGGTCATAGAATCCAAGAGATAGAGCTAGAATTGACATCAGAGGCCTTCTAGTCCAGTTCCCTCATTTTATTTATGAGAAAATTGAGACCCATGAAGATTAAATGTCTTGTCTAAAGCTACATAAGCAATAAATATCAGGAATGGGATTTGAACCCAGATCCTTTCATTCCAGAGACAGTGCTGCCTTGTCATGCAGTTTATTGTCAGTTTTGTATATTTGATCATTTCCCATGAAGAATTCCTTCTTAACCAGCTCACTTATTTATCAGTTCATGTATTATTCATTCATGAATGCTTGGGTTTAAATATAGTTCAGAAGGTATAAATAGTGATATCTTATATTTATAACCTGGAACCAATCTAAATTATTTCAGCAAACTTATCTCACTCAGATTCCCCAAGTCCCCAAATAGTTCTTTTGCAGACTCCTGACCACATATTCCACTAGGGCAACATTACAAGGAAGGCTGAGATACTTATTCAGAACCAGACCATATTGAGACTTGTTCCCCTTAAAATGACTCTCTTAAAATACAAAATTATTGAATGAATGTCCCAATTAGGGCTTCTGCCAACCTCTTTAAGATGGGATTTCAGAACAGAGTCACTAGGGAGAATAGGTGTTGTCAATAACAGGAAGGAAAGAAATAGGAGAAAGAAATCACTGTGGCCTAGCCTGGCTATGGGACTTGCTCTGGACAGTGAAAGAGGGATAGGAATCAGATCAATGGAAAAGAGTAGCAGAGGTCATTGAAAAAGGGGATAATAAATTGCAGAGGAAATAATATATATACACTGCCTTCTTCCTTATTCCCCCTCTATTTTCAACTCTAAATCTGACAACAGTAGTCAAATGCATTATTAGTTTTTATTTCACTGCTTTATTTTTGTTATGAGACTTCTCATGAAGTGAGAGTGATCTATAAATGCATACAATGTGAAAATAAAACATCAACAAAACTTGAAGAGAAAAATAAGAGATATGGAAACATACACATCATATTTGGAAGACAGCAAGGAAGCCATTTCATGTATAAGAACGTTAGGTAAGTTAGAATCAAATTATGGCAGACCTAAAATTACAAGTCAAAGATTTTGCTTTTCCCCCCCTAAAAACAATAGGGAGTAATCATAATTTTTCTATAGAGAAATGAAGCTTGTTACTGTTTAGTCATGTTTAATTTTTCATGACCTATTTTTGGCAAAGATATTGGAGTGGTTTACCATTTTCTTCTCCAGTTCATTTGACAGATGAGAAAACTGAGGCAAACAAGGTTAAGTGACTTGCCCAGGATCATACCACTAGTAAGTGTCTGAAATTATTCCAGACCCAAACTCCATCCATTGAGTCACCTTGCTTCCCTGAGATAAAAACATTACGACGGTGGTATGAGAGGTGGATTGGAGGGCTAGAGACTGGAGTCAGAGTATCCAATTAGGAGCTGACTTCTGTAGTAATCTAGTTGTCAGATTCTATACTAACCATGTTGGCAATGGAAGCTGTGAGAAGGGGGTGACTAGAAGAAAATTTTCAAAGACAGAGTGAACCCTGTGCAAATTGTTAAATTTGTGACATTGCAAATTTGAGGTGCTTGTCTTAGAGGAAAAAACTAGACCCAAATAGATAGGCTTGGAGATTATTGTGTAGAGATAGGGAATTTATCAGACCCCTTCCCATAACCACTTTTTGGGTTCAGCTCTTAACTGAAGATACGTAGTATGAACCTTAATAGAGGGGAAGATGGAGGGCAAGAGGGCTATAGAAAGAAGGCTTAGTACAAGAATGGAGAAGCTTGAAGCCATAGAAGAAGCTCAAAAAAAGGTGAGGAAAATGACAGGGAAGGTAGAGTTTCCTCACATGTAAAATGAACGGATAAGACTAGCTCTCAGGCCCTCTCCATCTCTGACATTCTAAAGTCCCTTCTGTCCCCGATGCTCTGTTCTATGTTGATATATATATATACTCAATGGCCTGAAAATTGGTCTAGGATTTTTTAGAATTTGAAACAAAGAACAATAGTGTTATAATAAATGATAAACTTGTTGATTGTAGAAAAACATGGATAATAGAGTATAGGGATAAATTTTTTGACTCTAGTAAAATGGGGCCTAGGCATTATGGAGTACTAAGTTTAAGTACTCTAGAATTTCAATTTTAAATAGCAAAATAAAAAAGTTTTTTCTAATGAAAAAACAAACAAACCATGGATAGACTTGCACAAAATAATGAAGAGTGAAATGAGCAGAACCAAGAAAGCATTGTATATAATAACAGCAATATTGTTTTAAAAATAACACTTTAGTCATTTAACTATTATAAATACCCAAATTAACTACAAAGAACACATGAAGATAGACACTATCTACATTCAGAGAAAGAACTCATAAATAGAAGCATGTATATAGAATGACTTTACATATGTGTGTGTGTTTGTCCAATGGTAGCCATCTCTAGTTTGGGACAGGGAGGAGGGAAGGAAAAAAGGGCAAAAAAGCTACATGACAACTTTATTTTGTAAAAGGTAAAGCAAGCTGTACATAATAATCTCATGTATAATCTTTTTTTATTCTACTATGTTATGGAAATGCTTGTGTTATTTCACAGATTAAAAATAAAATTCAAAAAATAATTCAAAACAAAGAATGGCATAGTTGGAAGAACCTTAGAACATAGAACATAAAACTACTCTCTCTTCTAAGATCTCTTCCACTTATTCCATTAAGTTCTAATGTCTTTTATGATTCTGATTTTGTTTTCTGTATTCCAAAGAGGCTTTCAACTCTGACATTCTGTGGTCTGAGAATGCTCTCATCCTTGGCCTTCCCTATTCTGAAGTATATGCTTCTTTAACTCATTCACATTTTTGCCTTAGGCCTGAATAATGATTTCACTGATACCTACTAAGTTTTTAATCAACCTTGTTTCATCATCAAATATTCTAATACTAAAATTCTTTTTTTTTTTTTCAAGTTGGGACATTCACTTTTTTTATTATAGCTTTTTATTGACAGAACATATTCATGGGTAATTTTTCAACATTGACACTTGCAAACACTTCTGTTCTAACTTTTCTCTTCCTTCCCTCTACCATCTTCCCTAGACGGCAGTAGTCCCATACATGTTAAACATGTTAAAGTATATGTTAAATACAATATATGTATACATATTTATACAGTTTTCTTGTTGCACAAGAAAAATCAGATTTAGAAAGGTAAAAATAATCTAAGAAGAAAAACAAAAATTCAAGAAAACAACAACAGAAAGAGTGCAAATGCTATGTTGTGGTCCACACTCATTTCCCAGTATTCTTTCACTGGGTGTAGCCAGTTCTGTTCATCACTGATCAATTGGAACTGAATTGGATCCTCTCATTGCCAAAGATAGCCACTTCCATCAGAATTGATCCTATTGTTGTTGAAGTATATAATGATCTCCTGGTTCTCTAAAGCTGAAATTCTTAAACCAGGAACTCTGAACTTCTGTAAAAGAAAAGATTTTGCTAATTATATTTCAGTATAATTGCATTAGGTTTTTTGTTGTTTTGTTTTGCAATCCTTTTTTATAATTTTATGCATTTAAAAATGTTATTCTGAGAAAGGTGTCATAGGCTTCATCAGACTACCAAAGCAGTCCATGAGAAAAAAAATGTTAATAATTCCTGTCCTAGAAGATCTTGTGGGTATTGTGTCCCACAGATCTAAGATGAATGAGCAATGTTTTTCTATTGCTCCAAAAAGGAAAAACTATCCCTGTGTGTAGAAATGAGAATGTGAATTTCTACATGTAGTGCTTAGCATACTGTATGGATTCAGGGCTGACTGTATAATTCACAGAAGAGCTTTGGTGGTCATTGTGCACCCAGGGGAACAACGAGGGTCAGAGATGACTGTGACAGAGCATTGCTAGGCTTAGATGATGTGATGGTATCATACCAGATATTGATCTCACAGAGATAAAATATGTGGCAGAAATGCCCTAGAGGCAGTGCTAAGATAGATCACATAGAAATCAGTACTTGTCACTATCTGGGACAAATGTGTCCCTAACTCACAGGGCTGGTATGGAAGTGAATGGCAGAGAAATGTCACATAATAATATTACTCTCTCTTCTCCCTCTCTCTTCACTCTCCTTTCTTTCCTCCTCTCCTTTTCCTCTCTCCTCATTTTTTCTCATCTCTTCTTCCCTTATCTCCTCTCCCCGTTGTTTTTAGTCCATGAGCCTCATAGAGATCGGGAACCCTTCCCAGAGCCTGGAGAACGTTTGTCACTGGGCCTTTCTCCAACGGAAATCAGATACAAGCCAGGCGGAGTCCCATGACCATGCCATCTTTCTCACCAGACAGGACTTTGGCCCATCAGGGATGCAAGGTGAGCCCTTCTTCCTATTGCTCCTAGACTGCCTAGGTGAATGGGGAGGGGGAGAGTAGATGTGCCTTTGCTGCTTCCCATATGGTTTCATCTTCTCTCTCAGGATTAGGGTAGGGGGTGTGCCAAAGGAACCCAGTCACATCGCTTAGTCCCTATATTTGAATGTATAGGACTTGACTTTTGCATCACTCTAGATACAAACCATTTGGACATCCATCCCAGGACTTAGGCTTTGCATATGTTAAGCACTTAATAAATAAACTAATCGCTATGCCCTTGTTAATCTCTGCCCACCTGACCACACTAGCTGGTAAACTGTCATCCTCTCAGCTTTATAGTATTTTTCATGTCATTGTTTTTTCATTTTAAAATGTTCACTTTGAAATCATAGATGTTCTTAGCCCTTGAGCATCTATCTCTTTTTGTCTATCCATTGCCCAGTGTAAAGATGAAGGTCCTATAAAGGATAAATAATTATAAGAGAAAGACTAAATTATGCTACAAATAATAGTCCAATTAAACAATAGTCCAAGAAAGCTAAATGTTCACCTTGTCATACACCAGCAGAATTGTCTGAAGCTCAACTTATTCCCTCTATAGTTGAGCTCTGAGCACCTTAAGAGACTCACTACATGAGACCTCTCCTCTTCAACAGTATGGCAAGAACTCACATTTGCCTGCTTTGTGGACCCTGGTACTGTCCACCTTTGGATTTCTTCTCCTTAACATTTGTCCAGTTGTGAAAAGTTCTGGATCCTGGCCAGTCAAGCAGGGGCACCTTTCCTTTTCCCCAAATCTGTCCCCATAGGATCACTTCATCAGTAATTCTGTGGTTGGACATCATCCACACCACAGAAACTTCACAAAAACAAAACAAAACAAAATTGCCACCTAGCATAGATTAATTATGTTTTATACTCCTAATCAATTTTTCTATGTTCACAAAGAATATTTCCTTTTAAATATTTTTTTTCTTGTGAACCCATACCCCTCCTTCAGTTCCTCATATCCTCTGGCCAGTCTTGAGGTAATGAGACTCTTTAAACTTAATTTGACTGGTTCTTGGGTGACATTGCCAACACAATTTCCAGACTCATTGCCAGGTGTCATCATCAGAGTGCCTCCTATAGCACAATGTAAACTCAGAATACAACTGCAGTGAAGTTAAAATTTGACAAAAAGACATCAAGCATGTTGAGTACAATATCAAAAGCTTGAGGTCATCAGGGGTCTACAGAGGCCATCTAGTCCAACTGAAACTTAAAAGAAGCATCTCCTCCCTCTGCAACATACCTAGCAAATGGTCATGGAGCCTTTACCTAAAGCCTTTAGTGAAAGAAAACCCACTACCTTCTCATTCATCTATATTTGAGATAATTCCAATTATTAGGATTTCCTTCTTTTAAATGTGTGTGCTTTTTTAATATTACAAATATTTATAGATTACTCCTCTTTCATGAGAGGCCTCTTGTAACAAACTAAAAGAATTAGGTAAAACTAATAATACAGTGCAAATCGCATAGCCCTGTTTGCCTCGGTTTCCTTATCTATAAAATGAGGTGGAATTGACAAATTGCTCCAGGATCTTTACCAAGAAAATCCCAAGTGGAGTCATGCAGAGTCATACATGAGTGAAAGACTGAACAACAAAAATAACATAGTGATTTCATCTGAAAGTGCTTACACCATGTCACATCTCTCGTGCACTGCCCCTTTTATATATTACTGTTTTTAAAAAAAAAATTGAAATCTATCTTCTCTCCCTCCTAAGAATAAACTTACATTTATATCACTGCAACTTCTTCCCCCATTCTCACTTTTGCCCTATGTACCAAGCATGACATCTTCGACTTTACAAACCTTCAAATTCTTGAAGGTAACCCAATCTCTTTGTCTCTTCTGAGTTTTCTAGAGAGGATTTTTAGAAAGACATGGATAAGAATTAAATGAAATGAAAAGGTATGGATGGTCCTAGTGGACTACTGGTCACAACAATGAAGAACTCATGAATCTACTTCAGAACCTCTTTTTGTAGCATCAAGTCCAGATAATGCTGACTTTTGGTGACAAAGTTGATAAGTGTCTATTGACTTTTCTGCTTTCCCTAAGTCCAAGCCTTTTCTTGGTGAACAGGCAATGATCTGACTGCAAGTCAGCATGGCAACTGGCCCAGAATCACAAAACTAGGAAGTGTCTGAGACTGGATTTGAATTCAGGTCTTTATCTATGGTTCTATACTTATGTGCTTGATTTTTTTAACTCCAATACAGGACTCTGCAATTATCCATTGATTGTATTAATTTTATCCCACTAGATTTGTCCTAACATTATTCCCATTGAGGCATTTTTGGACACTAGTTCTGTCATTTGCATAATCATAACTCACATTTACATAGTAGGTTAAATTTTACAAAATACTTTACACATGTCACCTCATTTGGGACTAGCAACAATGCTGTGAGAGCCACTCTCATTATGCCATTTTACATGTCAAGAAACTGAGATTCAGAGATGGTTAGGTCACTTATCCATGTTCACATAGATTTTAAGGTTCTGATGTGGCATTTCAATCTAAATCTTCCTTACTCTAGGTCCAGTATTCTTTGCAGTGTGCTGTGCTAAATTTACTAACTGTATCTTCCTCTGGGGTAGTTAAGGTTGAGAGCTGCCCTCAGGGGCAGATTCATTTTGGAGGTTGGGTCAATGATGGTCTCTCCAGAAGTGTTGAATGAAGGCAGGCTTTTCTGGATTTTTCTCTCACTCCATAAGAGAACCAGAGAGAGTCAGGTTGTTCCTCATCTTCTCTTCTATAAGCTGTCTCATTTAAAATGGTAAGACCTTAAGCAGGGACTGTAGGTGATTCTGGGCACATAGTACGTAGCCATCATTCCAGGAATGATCACAGTTAATTGCCCTAGTCCCAGAGACCCACAAGGGACAGCTTGAGACCAGCCATGCCCATCACTTCTGGCCATTAATGGAGATGTTGGTCACTTGGGCACTAATTGTTCATTTGGACACTAATTGCTTGGCTGCTCTGTATTTGTGTCCAGTAATCTCAGTTATCATTCACAAATTAGCAAAGCCAAAATCAAGCAGAGCTACTAAATGTGCAAGATCTGAGGAGGTATAGATTTGAACAAATCAACAAGGGGCCTGCAGCTCCAATTTTCAAAGATTAAAAAAAAAAAAAAAAAAACCCTCCAACTAAGAAGAGTCACTAAGTCCAACCTATAGGATCTTGGCTAGAAAAGGCCCTTGGAGATCATCTAGACCAGCTTCTGGGCAAGAAAAGGAGCACTAATTTGTTCCAGTTCTATAGGTTATAAAAAGAACTAAGATTAACTCAAATTCTAGATGACATTGAATAGAGAGAGAGCTCAGCCTGGAATCAGCAAGATTTGAATGCAAATTTAATCTCAGTCATGGACTAACTGTAAATCTGAGCAAGTCATTTTACCTCTGTTTGCCTCAGTTTCTTTATCTATAAAATGGGAATAATAATAGCACCTACCTCCCATATTTGAAATAGGAGTATCGAATGTGTAGAGAAGGTTATGAATGCACTGATTTTAGTCCCTGGGAAAAGCAAAATTATGGTGCTTCACAGTTTATATTAAGTACAAAAATCTTGCATGTGAGCATTTGCCCACAGATGGTCTATGGTTTCATCCCCCACCTGATTTAGCCTTCCTCTGTAGGTTTTCTTAAGCATTCTCTGCTTACCTTAGTACTTTAAGGATCATTAACTCCATCGTGTTGGACTCCATATCACAGTCCTCTTTACATTTTAAGTAAATGTAAAGCAGCCCTAGCCTGCCCTACTGATCATAAACTTCTCAAGCCTTAGGCTGGGCCACTGGATGTATTCATAATCCCTCAGCAGATCTATATTCAAAGCCCTTCTCATATAGTAGGAGCTTTGAGAATTTGCTCTGTCCTAGCAAAGCTAAAAAGAACCCAGCTTTACCTTTACTCCACAGAGGCATCAGCAAAAAATGGAGTTGATGCCCCAAGGAAACAATTTGAAAGGAGAAGAATAAAGTCATCTTACAATGATGTTCCTAACAGTGCTGTTTGATCTTGGAGAAAAAAAAAACAAACCTAAAAATACTCCAGATGCTCCTGTACTACAAGACTTGCTAAACAAATACTGGAATATTAGTACAATGGTGCCTATTGAGCTGTGAAAAATAAAAAAAAGTGTGAACTGTGACAGTGAGTGGAAATGTCTAAAGGAAAAAATATTCTGGAAAAGATGTAGAGCCCAAGAGATTTTACAATAATTATAAAATAATAACAATAACTCACATTTCAGACAAACTTTTGAAAGTAACATTCCACAGTAGACTACATCTTTGCCAATACATAATGGACTGAAAGAGATGTAGAAAGTGCAAACTCCTAGTGTACCCTATTATGAGATGGCTTTACAACATCATTAGACTCATTGGAGAAAAACATCATCCCAATGCTTCTCTTTCAACAAGATGCCTCCTATGTATATGTTAAAATTATAGAAGATTCCTTGAAAGATATTACAAAGATTCTCTTGTTCAACAATCCTCTGATTGTTGAAAGTAGAAGAGGCTTAAAACAAGGAAGTACACGTGTAACAAATCCACTGAACGGCTCAAAGACAGATTCCAATTCATAGAGTGATTCCCCATTCTTGAAAGATCCATCAGAAGCTCCAATTTTAAGTGACTGCATCAAACATGAGGATGAATTTATTAGATGAGATATAGGAGCTTAATCACCCACACAAGAAAAACAAGTGGATGAAAAATTCTTCTCTTCCAGACTATAGAAGACAACTATATTGACAGCTTCTAGGGTTTATCCATCTGGATCTGACTTTTGAACAGATGCTACAAATGGAAAATAGATTTAACCTAAAATTGAGTTGATAAAGAAAATAAGCTGAGTATCTTTGGTAAATCTCAGAGTTCTCTTAATGACCCAACATTTCTCCTAAAATAAAAGCCCATCTATTTAATACGGATATTCTAGATTGTGTGGCAGCAAATTATGGAATATGACAGTCTCTGAAAAATAAAAGATGAGTAATACTCATGAGGCAATGGAGGGGTATATAATGGGTATAAAGTGGTGACAATGTGTTACAAACAAGAAATTAAGAAAATATAAAGGACATTAGTGGAAGAAGAGAGGATAGACTGAGAGAGTGAGAGAGAAGTGAGGGGGACCACCAATGTCCTCACTGATGTCCACATGCTGTGAAGACAGTCGGGATGTTGGGCAGAAATATTTATTAGTAAGTCACCAATTCACTTCCTTTTTATGAACCAACTCTTTCCAAATCCCTGCCTTGACTTTGTGGTTTTCAGTAATTTCCTAGATAGAGTTCCCATTGAGAAGTAGGGTAAGAGTTTGCCTTGCCAGGTAACTTTTCTCTCATTTTTGTCTACTTCATTATTCTGTATGAGGTTTTCTTATGTCAGTTATCCATCACTCTGTTATTATCATTATTATTACTTCTAGCCAGGATAACAGCTCCATAGGGTCAAAGCCCTGCCTACCCTTCTTGTCATTGTATTTAGTCTGGTCTTAGTGTTCCATGTTCCTGCATATTTCTCTTCCTTTCCAAGAAAAAGTGTCATAGCTCTGTCAACACAAAATAGGCAGCGCCACAACTATTGGAAACTTTGGAGTCCTTTTATATAAATTCAGAATAACTCTAGCCCATTGAAGATTTAATGTTTTCTAACTTACTTCCTAAATACTTCCTCTCACTCCAAAACACATACCTCAGAGATTTCTTCTGGCAGCTATAGGACCCTTTTTACTTAGTCTGCCTAACCAAAAATTAACTCAGCCACTGTGATTATAGCCTTATTTTTCTCTTCCCTCTGCCAATTCCTGCACATTGTGCCTCCCCTTCAATTCTTTTAGGGCATCAAAAAATGCTTGTGCATCCCATTTGTCTGTCTACTTTCCAGTATTTCCTTCAATGATTGGATCAGAACATGAAAAATATCCCAGACTTATATAAATCTTTAGAAAGTATAGAAAATATTTATTCCCAGAAGGGTAAAGCCACCTATATGTGAGGAAAGTACCCTTTTCCTTTAAAAGAGCTAAGACTCATTTACATAATATATCTATTTTATAGATGATGAAATTGACACTTTCCTAACATGCTGGACACTATAAAATATTTACATACCTAATCATAAAGATCAGAAGAAAATCAGGAAAAATATAAGTATAAAAATTTAGCATCCAAAGGTTCCCTGTGTGTTCCTAGAGTGTGCGGCCACAGCTTTGTCTCTCGCCAAGATTCTCAGTCTATGAGGGCCCCCAGCACAGCTGAAGCCTCTCAGTAGACCTACCAAGATATTGGCATTTGGACAGCAGGTCCCGTCCCAAGCCTCGCTCAGCATATCCCCTCTGAAGCTCAGCCTCACTGAGCTAGGCACCTGCCCTGGGTCCCCTGGGAACCGAAATGGCTTTTGCTCCTTGCCCTCCCTCCCAGGCTATGCCCCGGTCACTGGAATGTGCCATCCCGTCCGCAGCTGTACCCTGAACCATGAAGATGGATTTTCCTCTGCCTTCGTGGTAGCCCATGAGACTGGCCATGTGTAAGTAGAGATCATAGCTATTTTTTTCCTTTTTGGTTTGGGAGAACATGAACCTAAAGAGCCATTTGAGGGTGGAGCTTCTGCCTAGGGAATAATTTGGGTAAAGGAGAATAATCTAAGACCAAGGTGTCCAATATTTAGTCTTCAGGACATCTATTTTTATACTTGCCTCTGAGATTATCTGGAAAGGTTAGGGATAAATCATTTCCAGAGGTTAACATTCCTCATGGCATCTGGTTGGAGAAGGTAGTTGGGAACCCAAACCAAAGAATTAATCCCTTCAGGAAAGGCTCTTAAACACTGTGAGAATGTTCATGGTGTCAAGTATGTGTAAGGTCAGTGAGGAAGATAGGCAAGCTGGAGAAGAATAGTCTTTCCCTTCATTTCCTGATAATAATAGCATTGCCCCTATATCTTGAAGGGGAGGGGACGTGTTGAAATCTCTGATAAATCGAGACTGATCACAGTGTCCTACAAACTATAACCAATTAATCCTGATTTTTTGAAGTATCAACACTAATGAAACCAAAATTTCAGTAGAAGTTAAAAGAACTTTGTTAACTTGTGAATTTCACAAGAGCATTATATTCCTTTTTTTTTTTTTTTTGTGCTTCTTTCCACTCCCATACCTCATACTCTGAATAGGATCTTATATATAATAAGAGCTTCATAAATGTTTATTGCATTCTTATTAAAGTTAGGGGGCTCACTCCTATATCAGTTTTCTAATTTCACTATTGAAATAGCAAAGTGATAAAGTAATATGTACTTGGAAATCAGATAATCACAAACCATTAGAGAGAGAGAGAGAGAGAGAAGAGACTTTGGAGACCTTCTAGTCCGATTCTTTCATTTTATAAATTAAAAAACTGGCATCCAGAAAAGTATCATATGATTATAGAATTGGAAAGGCTCTTAGAAATCATATGATCCTATTCCCTCATTTTTACAGGCAAAAAAACTGAGTTTTATAGCAGAGAAGGACCATGACTCATTAGAGGTCTCACTGTTAATGAATAGCATAACCAGAATGTACGCTCTTTTGCCCCAAGTCCAAATTGGCCACCAGTAGGCCACAGGCCAAGCCCCATTTGGTCATTGTTTGGGTCCTGGTTGACTCAGTTTTCATGTGAATAGTAGTCATCTCTGCTTTGGCAGGAAATACTTAGGGTCTTCCCCTCCTAGCTTCATTTATTTAGTTAGTTAGTTTTGGGGGACTAGGAAAAAGAGGAGATTCTCTGCCTCATTTCTTACTCAGCCTTAATCACTGAATGGGTGCAGCCTCAGTCAAACTGAGATTTGTTGAAGACCTTAGCTTAAAAGGGCCATCTCCATTTATCCTGATCTATATCTGGCCACTGGACCCAGATGGCTCTGGAGGGGAAAGTGTGGCAGGTGACCTTGCCCACCCCTCTCTCATGTCAGCACCATTTCCCTGATGCTCTGTGCTCTTCCAGAATGCAGAACAAATAGCAATAGCTCTTTCCACATGCCAAACTTCTCCCCTTTTCAAGCAGCAGTCCACTGAAAGTATTAATCTCAGGTCCTGTGTCTCTTCTTTATGAAAAGTAAAAATTGCCGGGTCTCTCCTCTTCTTACCTTTGTTCCAGCTTAGGGATGGAGCATGATGGCCAGGGCAACAGGTGTGGTGATGAAGTGAGGATGGGCAGCATCATGGCTCCTCTGGTCCAAGCTGCCTTCCACCGCTTCCACTGGTCCCGGTGTAGCCAACAGGAGCTGAATCGCTACCTCCAGTGAGTGATTATGAATGATAATCCTTTTGTCTTTTCAGCTGCTGCTCCTAAAAACTCCTGCACACTAGGAATCAAAGCTATTTACAGAGGGCGTGAGTGACCAGAGGAGGCTCATACTGGTATCATGTTATTAGGACATGCTCATTTTCTACTTAGGATTTGCATATAATATTTACTTTCCAAAGACCAGATGGACAGCCCATTTACTTAATATGAAGATTTTTCCCTCCAAGCTGATCCTAGACTTATGTTGCCCAAAAATGCACATTGTTCTGTATTATTTCATTCTCAGCCTATAACATAGTCATTCTTCTAAAGTATGGAATGATATAACAATCTGCAAAGTGCATACATGTCCCGCCTTTCTGTAGACATTTCACATTTTCACCTGATTCCACACCATCCTTTTCCCCCCTGAAATTCCCCTAAGAATCTCATGCAACCATTGGAAGAAGTCTTAACCTTGCCTTCCCTCAGTCTGAAGAAGAATACATTGTTGAATCCTGGCAAGGAAACATTTTTGCAGACTTGTGATGAATGAAAGCTTCTTGCCTGATGTGTTCTGCTGCTCATACCTTGATGATCCTGGGAAAACACACATGTACATTCAAGCCATCCCCACTGCCAGTTTGTGTCTGAGGATGTGCATTCTGGATGGGTCGCATGAGTTGGCAGGATGAAGACAGATACTAAAATTTTCTCTCCTCCTCCTGAGAATTATAGGGTGGGGAGAAGAAGGATTGATCCTCCTAGCTAAAAAGCTTGGCCGAGTCCACTACAGACTTGGTTTTGATCCTAATGATTCTTGTTGCAAGCCTGGATCCCCTTGTTGCTGGATGTAGAGATCGGACCACAGAGATATGGCAGTCCCAGATGCCTCGATTTCAGACATGATTCCTCAGTGTTCCCCCTCCCTTCTACAACTGAAGGCCTTAGTTTACTCCTGGGCTTAAAGACCGTGGTCCATCAGGCTTAAGTATTATAACAGTTTCCCACATTTTTTGTTTCCTGACATTATTTAAGTTGGGCCAAGTGCTGGAATAGAGTCGCCTCCGACTACTGTAATGTGAGATGCTTAAGGAAGTTCCAAATGGAAAGGAGGCATAAAAAGGAAATCTTGAGAATGGTTTGTGAGGGTAGCAGTCAGCAGGAAGACCCAGTAGGGGTTTGTGGAAGCCGGCAATTCCTGCTCTGAGTCTGGCTGCCTCGGCTATTCCTCCCAAAGTTCAAGCTGGAGAACAAAAGGGTGGGGAGGAGGGAAGGGAAGGAGAAAGAGAAGGAATACCTAACCTGGAAAATGAATTACATGTTTTTTCTTTCTCGTCAGCCCGCTCTGGGGTGGGCCCATTGCTGATCCCTGTCCAAGTGGGAACCTGGGACATCAGGCCATTTCCCCCCCTGAGAGCCCCGCTCAGATTGTACCACCAGGAAGCCCAGAGTGAGTGTGCACCTGCAGGCTGGCTGGGGGCAGATGCCCGAGGAGTCTGTGCTCAGCCCATCTGGTGCCACAGCTTCCCAGCAGGCAGGCCCTCCGTCTTGGCTTGGACTCAGCCTTTCGGGAAAGCACAAGTCCATCTGTTCCTGTCATGTTTGTGTGTGTGCCTGTTGCAGCTCCTACGATTGCCTCCGGGACGACCCCTTTGAACGGGACTGGCCAGCTCTGCCCCAGCTGCCGGGAATTCACTACTCCATGAACGAGCAGTGTCGCTTTGATTTTGGACTTGGCTATATGATGTGCACAGCGGTGAGTAGAAGTCAGTCTTTCCTATTGCTTCTTCCCCAAGGGCTTGGAATTGGCTGTGGCCATGGGTCACTCTGGCATCCAATAACCTCAGGGCAATGTCAGATGGTGAGAGTGACCTCTAGCCAATTGCTGAGGAGATGAAAAGAAAAAATAATAATCACTTTGCCATGTTTAGTTATGTCTGGCAAAAATAGCTCTGGGACCAGCGGTGTTCCTCCTCCTGTCTCCCCATCACCGCACCTCACCCTCAGTCTGTCATTTCTTGGGCTATTATTTCTGGGAAAGACGTTGGCAGGTCAAGTTCGTCCCAGGTCAGGCTGCCAGCAACCCTTGGACACATGTGATTCCCTTAAGTAGAGAGAGTTATGGAATAAATGGAGTCAGAGAACCTGACTTTGAATCCTGGTGAGATGAGAT